>NC_091139.1:16941474-17241474 GCF_041381155.1 Argopecten irradians | reverse complement strand
TCAATATAGTTCAAGCTAGAAATTCTAATAAATCATGTACACAAAAATATTGTCGAATTCTGATGATCATGATTTAGAAAATTAACAATAGAAAATACTAGAAGAAAAAAAACCCTGTATTATTTGTACCCCGCCTTTGTTGCTACAATAAATTCATTTTGGCAAAAAGTATTTAGGTTTTCCAATTAAATTCGTGGGATTTTAATGTCATTAATAAATGTCTTTTAACACCATACCATTCTTGTTTATTAATGCTACAAAACAAGATTCAGTCTCTGAACTACAGCTGTGCGCAATAAACTCTTCGGTGAGTGGAGACTGAAGGCGGACTTACACGGGTTTTAGTATGCCAAGAATATAAATGAAATGGGACATTACCCTCGTCACTAGACTAGAAAAGGAAATTAACTTTTGATATTTTTCAATTTTAATGTGCTTTGTGCATAGGCCATAAACAAACAGTAATATGGAATGTAAATCAAAATGTCATAGATGATACGCTTATTAATTTTTCAATATATTGAAATACAAAAAGTAGTTCAAACTTGTACCGCGCATGTAAGGAATCGTTTGTTTGTTTGATTAACGTCCTATTAATAGCCAGGGTCATGTAAGGACGGCCTCCCATGTATGCGTTGTGTAGTGTGTGTAGTGCGTTTGGGAGATTGCGGTATGTTTGTGTTGTGTCTTCTTGTATATTGAGCTTTTGCCCTTTTTATAGTGCTATATCACTGAAGCATGCTGCCGAAGACACCTAGCAACACACCCTACCCGGTTACATTATACTTACAACGGCGAACCAGTCGTCCTACTTCCTGTATGCCAAGTGCTAATCAGGAGTAGACACTACCACTTTTATAGACTTTGGTGTGTCTCGGCCAGGGAACAGAATCCAAAGCCTACCTCACAGGGGCGAGCACTCAAGAAAAGGCCAAAAGTCAGTTAGAAAGAAGAGAAAAGATAAAATCCAAAATTAGTCGCCTTTTACGATCATTCAATAGGGACAGCAGGTACAATTCTAACGCCCTTCCTGCAGGGCAGCAGCATCATCGTAAAAAAGCGACCAAATGTTATATTATTTTCTCAATTTCACTTTCTATCTCTCCTCTGCAACTCTAGCCTGTATTATAAACTTGTTGAATTGGGGTGAGGGCAATAGATGATTTGTTGGACCCGAAGACAAACTGTTGCCCGATGCCGTAGTTTGTGTGAGGGTCCAACAAATCATCTGTGGCCCAAAAACCCAGTCGACAACTGTTTTGTTATACCCATCGCGACGTCACTCCAGTGATATAGCACTATAAAAAGGGCAATAGTTCCACTATACCAGAAGACACAACATGAATATACCACAGTCTCGCACTACATACACGCAACACACCGCATACATGGGAGGCCGTCCTTACATGACCATAGTGACCATAGCTGTTAATAGGACGTTAATAAATCAAAAAACAAAAAAATCCAGTCCAACAGCACATTTTAACAGTTCTTTGGACCGCTCGATGGAACAGTTCATTTATAAGAATTTTTGTCAATAGAGTTTATATAGAAACTATTTTATAGGGGTATAACAATAGCTTCTAATGTTTCGAGAGATTGAATAATAACTTACGGAGAAAACACAAAAAACTTTAATTAAGTTATTGACTATATTAACATATGTCTCGACGGTGTCATCGACCTAATTATTATTTGAGGCGTCAGATATAATTTCTCATTAACAGTTTCAAAATATTTCAAAATATACCATGTCTACGCAGTATCCACAGGCAGAGAAGAAATTCGATTGCGCCTGCAGCGCTTGTAAAATAGAGGGAAAAGGATTGGCAGAAGGCAATAGAATCTACTTACTGGTTTCAGCTGTTCCGGGAATATCGTTCCTCCATAATTGGCGGGAAATCACGGAATACGTGAAGGCCATGAGACATATCGGAATGGAGTAGAGAACGACTAAGATGAATAACTGGTAATTATTGTCATAGGTTACCGACCACTCCTTCGCACAATGAACCAGATACTGCGTGACCTGACCCGGAACTATTTGCCAGAGTTGGTTGTAAATTAATTCTGGGATGGATGCTGTCATTCCTGCGATCCATATAACCACTATGATTTTAATGATTGTCCTGTTGGTAAGTCTGACCTTTAGAGGCTGGCAAATGGCGAAGTACCGCTCCACAGATATAGCACTCAACGTCAGGACTGACACCGCTACAGAAGTGGTCTGGAAAAGAAATAATCAGCAAATGACATATTCTTAAATGAAATATTGTATAACACTGCAATTTGGTATTTTAGAAAAAGTTTGTTTGTTTCTTTGGTTAATGCATGTACGGGATCATGAAAATTAAAAAAAAACGAATGTTGTTAATATATCATTGTTACCGTTGTTAAATTTACTAACCGCGAAAGGTTTAATCAAGAAAAGTACTTTATCGCTCTATTTCACGAAAGAAGAACCAACGGATATTTTGTGTAATAAAAATTAGTTTTAATTTATGCATTTGATAAAGTATTAACAAACAATTGACTTTATTATTCTTTGATTTTGTTAGTAATTTTTTGTGAAGTGATAAGTAAAGGAAAGTGTAAGTAATGAAATACTAGTACAATATAATTTTTTTATATGTATTCTACATTGATTAAAAAAATTATACAACTTAAACAAATTACTTGTGTTGGCCCGTATGAAATATATTGTGCGAGAGGCATCAGAGTGAAAGGATATTGGAGTGCTCTGAGAACGGAGATGATGCAATCGAACCACGGCCGGTTGGGTGAAAGATAGTGGATTATCCACAAGACCACTTGATTACCAAGGTGGAAACTATATTTGAACTATACTATAAATACACGGCAGTAGCTTTCAAGATAATGCCGCTACATTCGTTTGTGGTTAATTTTGGTTGGTTTCCTTGTTATGGCATTTTAGAAAGACTTAACAAATACAAGATTGTATGGAATTTTAAATAGCGTACAAAGATTGTATATAATTATAATATTTTACATCGAAATGTCACCGATAGTTAGTTAACTTTGATCAAATTGATCGCATATTAAAGCAAATGTTCACTCCAATTACTGATACATAATTACGGTTTGCGAGTTATATTTCATATTTCTGGTCAGGTTGCCTGGTAATGAATTTCAGTTAGCTGTATGTTTGTTGGATATGTAGGTCATTTACTTAGAATATAATCGATAAACAAAAACCTTGAGGCTAACTCGCACATGTCGATTCCTAAGATAGTCGGTATAAACTGAAAAAAATCAGTGAATATTTGCAACGAATGAATGGTTTTGTCATTTGAGTGGCAGATATGGTCAAGGTCGAGATAGTGAATCTAACAAAAGTTATAATAAGGGAACAAAAATTGAACGTGACGATATATATTAAATGTAACTTTTTCACACGGATTCCATTTTGCTTAATGGTCGAAGTGCATCACACCATCTATGCACGTTAATTGAACGGCACCATTTTAGATATAGCTCTTATTAAGATTGTGAGTCTGATTTTTAATAAAGATCAAGGTTTGGTGAGGGTGTCGTGCGGAACACGAATTTGAATTACTATTAAACGAATTACTTGCTTTCGACACATACACATTTACATTAAGTATTCATCCTTGACATATTTGTACTTATCAAAGCCCATCATATTGTGTAACAGTATATTTAGATTGGAATCAAATCAATGAAGATGAGAAAATTAGTAAGCAGAAAGCCCACGATTTAAATGGTATTTTTAACTCCGAGAATGAAATTAACAATCCCAATGAAATATAACTGCTACATTGCACCACCTCATTACATGTATATTGTGCTCGAACAATATATTTTGGACACTTGTATATCGTCACTCCCATTAGTACAATAAGGTATATATTAAGAGATTTAAAGAAGAGTTATGCTCTGTGGGTTTGAGTCCATTGTGTACAGATTTTGCTATATGTATATATTTATATTATCATTGATATGATTCTATTCATTCAACAATGCGAATCAATATGCAGAAAGCTCGCGTGGCAATTCAAATGAATGAAGAATTTGTATGTTACTGAAGCATTATGAATGTAAGCATGTAATCTGCAATAGGAAATATTTTAATCTTGTCCTTTGAATTTAAAATATCCTGAGTCACGTTTTCATTATCTCAACCCATATCTTTACGAACAATAAATGAAATACATTGATAAGACTTGCATATACAATACATGCCTTAATGTCGCTTTAGGCTGGAATAGGTCTACGAGATATGAATTTCAATGTGCTCGTACACGGATCAATCAGTCAAAGATTATTTTTCCGTCTGGAATTTAATCACAATTCATGTTTTATATAGTCTGTCAGGAGATTGTTTGATGTGTATACGATAAGTAGAAATGTATCAACATTTAAGTTTTAAAAAAGAAACTGGCGTTGGAAAATAGTAAGGGCTTAGTTCCTGTATGTACATCAAGTATGTTCCGGAAATACTAAAGTAAGTGTCAAGAAGTGATTTCAATACGTTAATCAACGATTTTTTATTTAAACGATAATTTGATTTGCCTAGAATAAAGTTCCTGAAGACCATTTTGGATATGGTTCAGGATGTACTTTGGGTATGATACCGGAAGTAATAAGAGAGACGTATACACCAATTGACAGTGGTTTAGAAGTAGCTGTTAAATATTTTCTTTGTCAGATTTTTGTTAGCTAGTGACCTTTTCCCCGTGGGGACGAAGATGTTGAAATTCAACTTCAGACAGACAGTGGCCCTAGGCCTAAACCAAACAAGTGCCTTTGCTAAGTGGTAAACGTAGCGAGATTTCTGTCTTTATGTCTACAGCCTTCCTAATTGAATTCAACACATAGACAGCAATATATAGACAACGCCTTGTATAAGTCTTAAGTGTATGAAAGCACTTCTCAAATAAGTATGGGAAGAGATAGTCAAGGAGCTCCTATAAATTACGATAGACTGTGAACACAAACGTGTTTCAAACAGAAGGGACATAGATGACCTTTTCTCAATAAGTATGTAATCGATCTCTTTTAACTTACTTATTTCAAACCCAACATTTTTTAAATCCGATTCTTTATCGTTTGAACTCTTTACTAAGCACGCTCCCTCCCCCATATCATTCATGGTTCTGATTCAATGTGCGTCATATTTTTATTCAAAAATCGAGACGCCTCTCGCCATCATTGAGAAACACTGCTGAATTTAAATATCGGGAAAAGCTTTCAAACTTGAGACAATTACTTTGAAAGTTTGTTTAGGCACGGAATTGCAGTGAAGTAACTTTATGTTGCACAGTTAAGAATATAATGGTTTTCCTGAAAAGATATTCGATGCAACTGTTCGATGTTCACTTTATAGAAAATATTTTACGTAAACTAATAGATTACCGTCTCGCAGATGTTGAACATGCATTTATTACAGTGATTATTCTCGACCTGAAATGTCAGAACGTCAGACATGGAACAAGATTGATGTCCTCTTACAGACTATAACTCTTTTTAAAAGACACATTGATGGCATAAACTGTCATATCATACTCTTATATATTGTGAACCGTAAGCAGACACCTACTCAAAACATCATTAGAGTAGATCATACGTCTGGAAAATTACAAACGTAAACCCCTAATGTATTGTTCAATCAAGTTGGGTTCGCAAATGCATTATATATATATATATATATATATACAGATATATTGCTCTGTCCAAAGCCTATTATATACAACCATATAGATATACCGCTACTATGTCTGTTTGGTTTGATTTATTTGATTCCTATTAACCATCATGGCCAATTAAGGACGGTCACCCATATGATGGCCCTGCAGGTAGGGCGTTAGAATTGTACCTGCTGCCCCTATTGCATGATCGTAAAAGGCGACTAAATTTAGGATCTTATCTTTTCTATTCTTCCTAACTGACTTTATCCTTCCTAATGCCTCCCTTGGCACCGCCTCACTTTTGGCCTCGAGTTGAGCGTTCGCCCCTGTGAGGAAGGCTCTAGGTTCTGTCCCCTGGCCGAGACACACCAAACACCAAAGTCTGTAAAAGTGGTAGTTTCTGCTCCTGCTTAGCGCTCAGCAAAAAGGGAGTGGGACGACTGGTTCGCCCGTTGTCAGTCCCCTGGCCGAGACACACCAAAGTCTGTAAAAGTGGTAGTTTCTGCTCCTGCTTAGCGCTCAGCAAAAAGGGAGTGGGACGACTGGTTCGCCCGTTGTCAGTATAATGTGACCGGGTGGGGTGTGTTGCTTGGTGTCTTCGGCGGCATGCTTCAGTGATATAGCACTATAAAAAGGGCAAAAGTTCCACTATACAAGAAGACACAACATGAATATACCGAAGTCTCCTGAAACACGCACCTCGCACAACATACACGCAACACACCGCATACATAGGAGGCCGTCCTTACATGACCATAGCTGTTAATAGGACGTTAATTAATCAAACAAACAAACAAAGAAACACCCATATGATCGATGCGTTGTCAATGTTTTGGGAGGCTGTGGTATATTCGCCTTGTGTATTCTTGTGATAGACCCTGTTTGTAGTGCAATTTCTCTAAACAATGCCGTTGATAACCTCGAACAAGCACACTCGAGCTATGTCGGAGGAACTTAGTAGGATTCATTAAAGATGCTCCACCGCTGACAAATGGTATTTTTTCGCTATCAAAAACAGGAGCAGACGATTAAGCATTTTTCTTCAGTTACAAAAGTTACTTACTTTACACCATTACCACCGTTGAAAAGTTTGAGCTTCTAATTTTACTTCAAGTTAAAAATATGAAAAATAATTAATTGCATCCCGAAAAAATTCCGTGGCACTATATTCTATATGGAATGATGTACTGATTGCGCATGCACCAAAGGAAAATTAAATTATTCATAATTATTTTTTGTGTTAATTAGACATATATATACACGATAAAACACCAATTATTGTTCAAATGATGAATATAATTTATGCTCTGTCGGCGGTGGAGCATCTTTAACTTAACAGTAATCAGTAAGTTTTTAATGGCAACGATATAGAATACTGATATCATTCTAGATGTAATTTTGTATGATTGTTCAGTATTCGTTTTAAAACTAAACTCTATAAACACTTGTGAAATAACCGGTTGCCTTAAAAGATCACAATGATATACCAAGGATATACCAAAACAAATCTGTAAAAAGTGAAAATTCAAAATTAATTAAAAAGTATTCTTCATGATTTGTTATTCTATATTTTACAATCTAGATTTAAACTACAAAAATGATAATGATAAAGAGATGGTGGATGTGATGATGATGAAGATGTTTGAAAAAGAGTGTAATAGTGATATTGAATGTGAATAATCATTAAAAGTATTTAGCTATTTGTAGCAACTTGGTTTATTGTACATGAAAGATAAATAAAAAAAAAATATAAAACATCTTGACACAAAATTACTGATCGCTCACGCCATCATCAGCTACGAAGATATTTGGTATTATTTGGTATAAAGGAAATGTCACAGATCCTGATGTACTTATGAGACGTCAATTTCCCTACTTGACTCTCATCAGTGAAAATAGTTCTGAGGAAGGCATTACTAACCCATTTCCTCGTCGGCATGGTTAATCGAGAGAGCTGCGGGGCTAATACGATTAAATAAGTTTCTTTATTCAGTCTCCGTCACTAAAATAAAGGAGTGGGTGAGTGGGATATTTAATTATAGTTAGCAAAAGAAGCAGAATCAAACGTAAGGCGTGAGTGGGGATGGGTAGATAGACGGACAAAAGAAAACAAACGAGCTCAACCCATCAACCTTATTCACAAACGAAACCTATGCTTTTCTATTCTGTATTGGTGTCCAACAAAGAGCTGTCACAGATAAAGCTTCATATGCAACATTGGACTTTTGACACTGCTTGAGATTATTTTTTGCCTATTGAAACGTTTGTACCAAATCCAAAGAAGCATACCGAATATCACAGATAACAACAAATTGTCTTCCTTTTGAGGACATGTGATCATAATTTACAACTTTGTACATATTTTGATCCATGATATTCATAACAGACTGACAGTACTAACATGAAAGGCGGGTTAGCGTTTTGTTCTTCTCTTTGAAACTTCGAATTTAAATACTAGTTTGCTTCTTCTAAAGCGCTTATATTCAGTACAAATTAATTATTTTGGCCTAAACGTTGGTTTGATCTTCAGCACTAACTAATCGAATATTAGCGTAACAACACAAACATCCCCAAGTCTCTTAAACATACCCAACACACTTAATACAAAGGAAATGACCCTGACTGTTACTATGACTTAATCAAATCGAACCAGTAAAGAAACAACCAAAAAGACTCCAAACATATACTTTTAGCCAAGAATATTTCTAACAATGATTAACGTTTGGTTTCGTTTATTAGTTTAACGTGCTATTAACAGCCAGGGCCATATTAGGACGTGCCAGATTTGTTGGTGGAGGAGACCGGAGTACCCGAAGAAAAACCACCGGCCAGCGGTCAGTACCTGGCACCTGCTCCAAACGGGATTCGAACCCGCATCTCAGAGGTGTATAGTTTGTGGTTATATGTCGAGACATCTCAACCACTCGGCCCATCAACATTTTTGTGACCTACGGTTTATTATCTAACACAATAAAAAATCAGAAATTGAATAATTAACTAACAGTGTCACCTTCTAAAAATAAGATCAGTGACATATGACATGTCAACTACGTATTGTTGTATTGAACACGTTGAATATCAAGAATTAAATGATTTGCAGAGGAGATAAAAGATAAATGATTTTTAATGATATTCTCTTTTAAATTAGTATCTGTATATAATATTATTATCTTTTCAATTAATATCTGTATACAAGAGCATTTTCTGTCGGTTTTTTTCATATCTGAAACTTAATTATATCAGTATCGAAAATTTCACGTCACATCCAGGATGACAAACATTTTGATTGTTCTGTATTCTTACTTAAATATCCAAATAAAGATAATCACAACAAATTATTGCCCCTTTAGGAATTCTTATTTCTCTTTTACCTGTGTGGTGTAACGGCAACACAGGATGGTAGCCGCAATTAAACCCATTTTGGTCTCTATATGGCAGAGCATGGATGAAGTTGATATAGCTTTATGTTAACTATTCCATGCGGTTTCTTAGAAAACTAATGACTTCAGCAGCGGGAATCACAAAGAGATTGCCATTGTTTGTCCTGAGTTTGCATATACATTATCCTATTTCGTAGTTAATTAGTAAATGGTAGATAGAACAGCATGTCATACTGCGTGTTAACTGAAAAAGATCGTCAATAGACCATACGATCATCAATTGGGCCGCTCTCCCTCAAAGAAAACGACACCAACACGTGCCTTTATGAATACTAAATAGCATCAATCGCAGTTTTTTTTAATAAAATACCCGGATGTCGAGGGTCATCGGGAGGTGAGGTCTCGGTTTCCTGCCGTAAATGGCACCGGCTGAATAGCTCAGAAAACATGCGCGATATTAATTCAGACCCATTGCCTTCTTAGTAATACTGACCTTTGACCTTATTTCCTGAAAGGCAAACCTATGATAGCACTGTTAAAAGCATTACATACATCTTATACTTTCACAATTATATGGAATTTCATCAATACATTTTGTCCTAAATGACATTGACCTTCGGGCCTAAAAGACAATCTAAAAGAGGGGTATGCATACAACGTGCATTTGATTGGTTCAAGGGAACTTGAGTTAACGATCGGAAACCGCTCTGATGTTGCGCCATCAATCTTATTTGTTGTAGCACTTAGATGTTACTTTATTCGTTATGTCGTATTGTATCATGTCAAAATATTTTAATGTGATTGCATACATCGCTGATGTTTCATCGACGATTCTTAACTTAAGATTCCTGATAGGAATGCAATACAGAAGTGAAGAAGTGAGACGAAATTCCTTATTATTTTTTTTTTAATTTAAGAGACGTTGATGAAGGTGAGACCATGCTATGTATGATGATGAAATGCATACCAGGTGTTAAACATATCAAAATCAAGTCGTTGCTGCTTAAAAATAACTCCGATCACTTTATTTCAATACAAATATACCCCATCCCTAGAAAAAAATGAAAATAAACAACAAGAAAATAAAACAACATTAAGCTTATATTATTAAACATTCAAATTATTTATTCCATACGTTAAAATCACTACAGCTTACTATGAAGTGTCTAACGGTTCATATTTGTCATATGTTATTCAAAATGGATGATAGACATGTTTTAGAACAATTAATATGTAACAAATATGAGATTGTGACCAAAACGTCAGGTGAATAATCATTCCGCTTAGTTTGTTTAGACTGAATATAATTCCATGTCAAAATGACGTGTTCCTAGAAAATTAACGTTTATGAAATGAATCATTTAGTACATTTACCAATGTCAGGCTTTTTTCCATTAAAAGTGGTATTGAAGCAAGTTTTATTAAATGTGCTTCCGGCATTTTACAAGTAAACTTACACACTAGCATATTATTGTGGAGACTGATTTGTCAGGATAGTTAATTACAGCCGTGAACACAGGTGCCAGGCACAATCTATTGTCTTAGTAAGCTCGGTGATATAATTGCACTGGTTATATTTTTTAATATCGACATACGAATGACTAGTCTTCCTATGAGATACATGTACGTGGAGAAATCAAGAATGTAGAGTTTAGCTGTACTTACATCATTACATGCTTTATATAATGTTTCATCACTCACCTGTAAAGCTTTTCAAAATTGCAGACAACTTGACACTTTCACACATTATACTATATTTTCTATATC
Source organism: Argopecten irradians (assembly GCF_041381155.1). NCBI lineage: Eukaryota > Metazoa > Mollusca > Bivalvia > Pectinida > Pectinidae > Argopecten > Argopecten irradians. The sequence goes on along the minus strand of NC_091139.1, from coordinate 17,230,658 downwards.
GATATAAAAATTTAAAAAGCATTTGTCAAATGTTATATCTGATACTTCTCGCGTGATTCATTGGGTAATTCTCGGGTTGCTATGGGAAAAGGTAAATCTGTCCCGCATGGAGAGGTGAATGACGGGTCAGAAAGGATGTAGGAAAATAATCCAATGTTTATAGAACAGATAATTCAGCCGATATGTATGAGTTTGCCAAGCCAAATGATAGCAAATGCCCTGTAATTCCTCACGTATAGTCAGCGGGCTACATGTGGAAACTAAAACCAAGTATGTAAAGTATGTGACATATACGTTGTAGTCTATTTCGAATAGCTAAGGAACACCATCCCCTTGTCATAGATTTCCTATAAGATGTTCTTGCATCTGAAGCAAACAAATACAGTAATATGTAATGGTTAACTGTATGTCTCTATGAATATACCTATAACCGTTTGGACTCGCATGTCACCCTGAGTGCATACTGCGCTTGATATTCCGATCGCGAGTTTAATATCTACGGATAAGTCGCGTACAAGCTGGAAATAACTTATAGAAATCATAGCATAATTTTTTTGTTTGATTGATTTAATCATCATCTAAGGACGGCCTCCCATATATGCGGTACAACTGTATGTTGCGTGTATAAAGTGTGCGGTGCGTATTTTGGAAGATTTCGGTAAATTCGTGTTGTGTTTTCTTGTATACTGGAACTCTTGCTCTTGTATAGTGCTATATCACTGAAGAATGCCACCAAAGACACCAAGCAACACACTCCACTTGACAACATGGTACGACAGCATTATTTAAAATAAATGATATTGTAAAGTGCAATGTCCTCTCAGTTTGTTGTCTGTTTAGTTTAATGTTGCTAAACGCCTTATCCTGCATGTAGGGCGTTAGCATTGTACCCGCTGCCCCTATTGCATGATCGTAAGAGGCAACTGAATTTAGGATCTTATCTTTTCTCTTCTTCCTAACTGACTTTATCTTTCCTAATGCCTCCCTTTGGCACCGCCTCACTTTTGGCCTTGAGTTGAGCGTTCACCCCTGTGAGGAAGGCTCTGGGTTTTGTCCCCTGGCCGAGACACACCAAAGTCTATAAAAGTTGTAGTTTCTGCTCCTGCTTAGCGCTCAGCATACCGGGAGTTGGACGACTGGTTCTCCCGTTGTCAGTATAATGTGACCGGAAAACAAACAAACTAAACGCCTTATCAACAGCTACGGAAATTCGATGCTTATGATTTATTTCTCAGAATTCTTGACAGCATAATAATAGTTTCATGTTTGATTTCATTGATTTACCATGAGATTATTGTCCCCATTGCGTCACAGCCATTTCTTAGAGATATGGAAGGAAACTGCGGCTTATCGGATAATCAGATTTGGTATGAGAACAAAGAAAAAAAGGATTATGCAGCTGAACTATGCATTCAATAATCCTAAACAGCACTCTAAACCCCCTGGAGCCGCGGTAGCCGAGTATTTAAAATGTCCCAACATATTACCACAAGCCCTCCACCTCTGGGTCGCGAGTTCGAATCCTATGTACGGCAGTTGTCAGGTACTGACCATTAGATGGTGGTTTTTCTCTGGGTTCTGTGCCTTTCCTCCACCAATAAAGCTGGCACGTCCTTAAATGACTCTGGTTGTTCATAGGACGTTAAACTAATAAAACACACCAAACTCGGTCATATTGAAATAATAACAAGCACATCAGTCGCTCCATTCCCTTAAGAATAATCTACCGCTTTTACAGAATATGGTGTAACAAACCAAGGGACACAGATTACCTCATTGGTCAAACATTTCACTTAAGGCCAAATTAACGTAATATCTTACGTTACTTAAAGAAAAAAATATTCAATTGAAGAATGGTATATAATATTACTTAAATTGACTACATTTTTACATTCGGTCCAGCTGGCACAATTGACTTGGGGCTATATGAACATAACCATGTTAGACAATTGTGTTATATACAAATCCCACTCTAGATATAAATAGTATAAAGGTATGACTACAGAGTACAAGTAATTAGCCTTTCTAAAATAGCATATATATATCAGAGATTTCAACTAAGGCTTCTGTAGGTTTTCAATATTTGTTATGCAGATGTAATTACTAAATTTACATATTGATTTGATTAACATACGTTTGTCAATAAATATGTTGCATTTAAGCAACAATGATCAAAGCTACGGGTGTAAATTCAACACTCCCGAATTGAGGTTCTGTTTTGGTGTGATTAAACGTACTTGAATAATAGTGATACTTTGACTTTATAATAGCTCGAGGGAGATTTAACTGGCAATATTTACATAGTAATGTAAGATCGATACATCCGTGGCTTGTGTAAAATTGATATACACCAGTTTCAATATTAAAAAACATCCAAACCTGACTCAATCGCTAAATGGTATTGCTAAATATTGGTAATGCTTTAATTTTCTATTACACTGTATTTTATCATTGAATATCCTGTTGGTCGACGAAGTCAATACATGCTGCGTTGAAAGACATTTTGAATCATGTGTTTGAAAATTTAAAACAAAAAACAAAAAAAAACCACCAGATTTGCTGTTTCTTTGAACCTTGATCATGCTCTAAAAAGACTGCTATTTTCTTGTGGTAGCAACTTCGCTTTTTCTATAGCTTCATTTTAAGAAAAGCTCAATTTGATGAAAAAAACCATATTGGTTATAAGAAGAAAATTAGTGAATTTGAAACAAAAACAAATATTGAACATATTAATAGCTTAAAGTCAATTAAGGACGTTCTTCCTGATGGCTTTATTTCTATATGTATTTAACATACTTAACTAGCAAATTTTATCATTGTATTTTATCATTGAATATCATGTTGGTCGACGAAGTCAATACATGCTTCGTTGAAAGACATTTTGAATCATGTGTTCGAAAATTAAAAAAAAAAAAAAAAAAAAAAACCAGATTTGCTGTTTCTTTGAACCTTGATCATGCTCTAAAAAGACTGCTATTTTCTTGTGGTAGCAACTTCGCTTTTTCTATAGCTTCATTTTAAGAAAAGCTCAATTTGATGAAAAAAACCATATTGGTTATAAGAAGAAAATTAGTGAATTTGAAACAAAAACAAATATTGAACATATTAATAGCTTAAAGTCAATTAAGGACGTTCTTCCTGATGGCTTTATTTCTATATGTATTTAACATACTTAACTAGCAAATACAAGAATTTCTTAAATACATGTATATCTTAACAATGATAATGCACTTAAAACTTTAAAAAAAAACCACACAAATAGTTAAGAGAATACAGTAGACATGCCACACTTAGAAATATATATAATTGTGAGTTTTAAAAGTTATTTATTACATAACTGACTCATTCAGCCATATCATACGGCCATTTCATAAATATCGTAAGACACTATTTGGCCTCACGGGTAGTTTTGACGTCATAATATATATGGCGTTTGACGTCATAATTTATATGACGTCGCAGGATTGTCTCTGTAGACAAAAAACGTCACAACCGAGCCGGGTTCTACCTGTTTATATAGAGATAAAATTAAAAGTTTTACTCATATCGCTATTAATTAAAGTTATGCGATAAATAGAACCTTACAGTCGCGACAATGCGATATAAAATTTGTCAAAGTCGTTAAATATTTTGATATGCCACGAGCCTTAATGCTCGTGGCATATCTAATTATTTAACTCGTTTGATAAATTTCATATCACACGAGTGTACGATTCTCTTTTTATTGGAGTTAAATTCCGAATAATAAGGCTATTAGTGTTTTTATTATGGTCAAACACCTTTTGAAATAATTAACATACATATGGCCATTTTTGCTCATAATACTTTATGTTTGCCCTCCACACAGCTTAATTGGTTATTTATTAATGATATGAAACAATCGCTTTTACCTACCTGAAGGAAAGGTATAATTTTACACATTATTTCTCCAAAATACCATGTTTCCGTAACATCTGCTAGCATGGTAGTTGGCAGGCAGAAAAAAATTACAAGGAAGTCCGCAACGGCGAGGTTGAAGATGAAAATGTTGACGACAGTTTGCATGTGATGGCTATGCCATATAACATAACACACTAGGGCATTCCCTATCAGACCAAAAAGAAACAAAATTCCATATACAGCAATGAAAGCCCATTCCAATGGACGCGGGAAAATGTAACCCTCGATATGTTTCCGACAAATTTCTTCAGAGACACATCCGGATAATGATAAACATGCGTTGACACATGGTTCGACTGTATCAACAACGTTATATGAGACCGAAACTCCAACATTCTTCAACTCCATAGTGGCTAGCGTCTATGTCACTTCTCACAACCACAGATCATTGCAAAAATAAGCAAACATATTTTAAAAAGTATTTGAGGTAGAATTCGAAAGTAATACCCCTGCTTTGCTGCTTCAGTATGTTAATGTCGCAACCAGAATGTCAACCTTTTATTCCACTCGAGAGCAGAAAATTTAATTCCTTCTGCAGTACTGAGTCACGGATAGGATGCAAATTTCCATTTCAGCACCTCAAATTAGTTATTGAACAAACAGGCGTAAACTCTAATTATCCGTTGGGAATCCAGAATTCTATGGCCGGAATATCGGAATTATACTAGCACCAGTTCTGTCATATACACATATTCCGTCCACTAAAGTTCGCAGTCATCAGCAAACATTGCAAATATTCATAAAATAGAATCAGATGGTCGCAATCACATCGGTATTGTTAAGCGGAGCACGGATGCAATAAAAATGTAATTCCGGAAATTTGTTTATCGGATCAGTCATTATTGATAATGCAATCATGTATCGAGTATTATTTTTTTCTGTTCTATCATTAATATTTATATCAGAACCGCACACAGTTTTAGGTTAAGCAATTTTGAAAAAAAATTAGCACAGCTTTCTATAAACTTTTTCAACATGCATTGTTGACTGATATCGAAGCCAAATTTATATAGCGTCTTTTGTATACTGATAGTACAGTATTGGCAAACATTTGACGTTATCTATGGGCTTGTCGTAAACGCATGTGACAGTTGTATAAATGACCGGCGCTGTCCGAGCGTCAGCTTGTTCGTGTGGCTGACTGATCAGCGAGTGAAGCAAGCTGCCTCGTACATTGGCTTCTGCTTTGAGTCTGACGAACACTGATGCTTACCGCGTCCGCTAGCCTCAGCGAAATGTCAACGTATCAATCAGCAAGCCCACAGAAGTCCACAATTTAAGCTGGTCGAGAAACAATGACAAATGATTTGTTTGTCGTTTATAGTTTAACGATACAGATTTCTAGTGTTCATCACAACAATCACCTGTCAATATCTGGTAATATGATACAACATTTCTCAAGTTTAGTATCCGAAAGCGCAATTAAATCTGAATTCAATATCGATTTGGGCTTTCCCTTTTAAATTATTAGACCTTCATTTTCATATTGCAGTTTCATGTTACCATCACGTTTAAGCACGAGTCGTGTGAACTAAACAGCCATACTAAACCTAAAAAACAATATATTAGATTCCTAAATACGAAGACTTCATCAGGAAGTGTTATGAAATATCTAAACTAATGCATATGTGATATTCTCTTTAATCAAATATACTACTAAGTTACTGCGTCATTTGTATCCACAGATATTAGTTGTGTAAAATAATCCGAATTAAACTTTAATCCACTCTCCTAGTTTTGACATTCTATACGTAAATGGCGCACAGTTAATTTCGATTTCTCGTGTGTAGATAAGTTGGAACCGTGGGCAATATAATTGTATCATGACAGATATTAATTAAACACCCCGTTCCAAACATGCAATTTAAGGGAAAATGATATTTCATCATTCATATTGTTGCGTCATGTATCTATTAGGGAGTTCCACTTCGGAAGGAAATTCATATTTTTTTTCTTATCATTAAGGATTTCCAATTATTATTATTATTATTCATATTTCTACAAATCCTTCTTAGCATATTTTTTCGACTTTGGACACGTTATATACGTACATAAGTTCTTTAAACGTACGTTCGATTTTGTACGGTAACGTTCAACGTCAAATGTCACAGACGTAAAAAAAAAACACTTTTTTTCGTACGAATTTTAAACGTTCATAACGTTATAACCGTACGCTGTAAATCGTTTCCGTTTAATTATTCAGGTTGTAATTGTAAAAGTTGGATATGAAAGAGCATGCTCTTATAAATATTTTATGACAAGTCGTTAGGGTCAATTTTTGCAGACATAATATGAATTGAGATGTCTACAGAAGTTAACTTTTCACTGGCCTTGACCTTCATTTAAGGTCACAGTAAGGCAAGGTCACTATAAAAAGGGCAACAGTTCCACTATACAAGAAGACACAACATGAATATACCAGTCTTCCAAAACACGTACCTCGCACAACATACACGCAGCACACCGCATACATGGGAGGGCGTCCTTACATGACCCTAGCTTTTAATAGAACGTTAATTAATCAAACAAACAAACACAAAGGTCAAATCAACTGATTCGTGTACGCAGTAATAGTTAAAGGAAAACAATATCTAAGAACGACTGTTCATAACGACTGCCTGTATATAACGTCCCTTTAACCATGTTTCGTTTTGCATCTTCCGAATTTTTCCGACTAATTATATATAATTACTTAAGCCAAATATATTGATTGCCTTTACAAGGCTGCATAAGAACAAAAAGAGTCACTGAGGTGAAGCCATAAGATGATACCTTTACACCGGACACAAAATAAAATACGCTATGTATTTTATAAATGTATTATTAAAGTGTATTAATTTCATCGTAATTCTAAACTTCACCTTTTTCAGCACTGTTCGTTCATCCTTGTGTGTAAATTGTGGCCATTATACCATACGCGTCTGCCTGTCCATTCCTTTCTTCGTGTGTTTGTTTTGTTTCTCTTTCTCACTTCATGAAATCCATCTGAAAGTATGCGCGTCATATGCATTTTCTGTCCGTAAGGACATGTGTACAGACAGATTAACAGACGGATTGAAGAAGGACACGCCAATACATGTTATAATAGTATGTGTAGCTGAAATAATCATAGGGGAAAAAAAGACATGAATGATGTTTGTTTGTTTGTTTGATTTATTAACGTCCTATTAACAGCTATGGTCATGTAAGGACGGCCTCCCATGTATGCGGTGTGTTGCGTGTATGTTGTGAGAGGTGAGTGTACTGGGAGACTGCGGTACGTTCGTGTTGTGTCTTCTTGTATAGTGGAACTGTTGCCCTTTTTATAGTGATATATCACTGAGGCATGCCGCCGAAGACACCAAGCAACACACCTCACCCGGTCACATTATACTGACAACGGGTGAACCAGTCGTATTTATATACCTAACCGTACCTTCTCTTCTCTTTCAAACATCTGTGGCATAAAATTTAAGAAAGCAGATTTTCTCATTTAAGCCTTAGATTAACATGAGATCAAACTTTATTTTAATCAAATTTTATACGTCAAACGTTCAATATACATCAAATAAATTGTTTCTATATTAAGAACAAGCAATATTTCACTTGTCACCAATGTCATTGACTTCATTAATTGAACTAGATTTGAATATGACTCGAAGTAATGTCCGATGTTGTTCATCAAGTGTTTTGATTGTCATATTCTTAACATGACGAATTGTTATGTATCTTCCGTTCACTTATATTTGAGCCGAGCATTTGTTGATGCGTTTTCTAGTGATATATTAAAAATTGCTATCATTATAGCTGTTAAATAAACTGAATCGAAAAGGGCATTCAAATACTCGAATGTTGTGTATTCATTGAATTAGTCATGTTAACCCGTATTCAAATGACGAATTTTCGCTCCAACATAACGTCTTCCTCTACTACATTGTGATAACGTTCATTGTAGATTAAGACTTAGTAAAAATACGCAATGTTTTGCTTGCAAATTTAAAGGAACAAAAATTACATTTTCGTATAAATCGTTTATTTAATTTATATGACATATGTTTTTCTTAGAAGTGATAATTAAAGGTCAATAAAGTCAATGGTATGGCTTCCGACAAATCTGGACATTTATACATGCGATTTATGCATGTTGGTACATGAATACGAAAGACAGTTAACATTTGTGTGTTCCATAAACGGTAACATCAAAGAAAGAGCAAACGAGCGTATAAAACAGCATGACCTTTTCCTGCTCAGCACGACCGTTGATTCCCAATGGCATTGATGTTCCATTGTCCATAAAAATGCATGCATGCAAGCCTGTATTTAAACTACTAGTTTCACCAACATTTCTAAATCTGCATGTTTCATATTTGTCCATCGGGAAAACATTATTGACAATGTGTCGTCCATCAGTATTAGCCTCTGGGGATGATATTGCCAGTGACGCATTCTATTCGCATCAAACTATGAAACGATACAAATTTTAAATCCTAATTGAAAAAACTACATACATGAAAATAATTAAGAATTGTAAAAAAATACGCGTGAAGGTTTGCAGCTGTCTTGTGTAGCAGTAATATAAATCGTATCAGTCACGTACATAAGATGAAATTATTCAAAACTATTCTAGGAAATGCTTTAGTTTGTATATTGTAGTTCGATTATGAACACACTTAATCCAAACAAGATTGCCCTACAGGAAAGACATGTTGTAAAAAAAACAGCTTATGCATACTGTTTATTGTTTATTTCAAGAGCAATCACGGAAATGAACCATGTTTCCATTTTCAAATATTACAAAGCTTTTTCATTAAAACTTTGTCATAACACCGTAGGGCATTACAAAGGAGGATGTGGATTTGAAATTTAATGTTTTTGTTTGGTTGACTAATTGACGTCCTATCAACAGCTAGGGTCATGTATGAGTTGAGTAGCGTGCAAGTAGTGTGCAGTGCGTGTTTTGGGAGACTGCAGTAAATCAAACTATCAAATTAAGAACAGTAAGAATATGATATGCCTCCATCTCATAAACTTTACAACCATTTTATTTATCCCAAATAGAACAAATAAGTCATAATATCTTATGTCCGGCTAAGGGCTGTTGCGAGACAGGTGTTATCGGATGCCGTAGAGCATCGGCGAACCCCTGCATAGTGATATGTAAAAGTATTTTTTGTTGACTAAATTACTCTTATCTTAATCACTCTGGCCCTGCAGGTAGGGCGTTAGAATTGTACCTGCTGCCCCTATTGCATGATCGTAAAAGGCGACTAAATTTAGGATCTTATCTTTTCTCTTCTTCCTAACTGACTTTATCTTTCCTAATGCCTCCCTTGGCATCGCCTCACTTTTGGCCTTGAGTTGAGCGTTCGCCCCTGTGAGGAAGGCTCTGGGTTCTGTCCCCTGGCCGAGACACACCAAAGTCTATGAAAGTGGTAGTTTCTGCTCCTGCTTAGCGCTCAGCATACAGGGAGTTGGACGACTGGTTGGCCCGTTGTCAGTATAATGTGACCGGGTGGGGTGTGTTGCTTGGTGTCTTCGGCGGCATGCTTCAGTGTTATAGCACTATAAAAAGGGCAATAGTTCCACTATACAAGAAGACACAACACGAATATACCGCAGTCTCCCAAAACACGCACCTCGCACAACATACACGCAATACTACGCATACATGGGAGGCCGTCCTTACATGACCATAGCTGTTAATAGGACGTTAATAAATCAAACAAACAAATCTTAATCACTGTAGAAACTCCACAAAACCAGTCATAGAGAAAACTCACCAAAACCATTCACTGAATACGTCGTATAATTATTTCTTTGTTTGTTTGATAAAATTAACGTCCTATTGACAGCCAGGGTCATAAAAAGGGCAACAGTTCCACTATACAAGAAGACACAACACGAACATACCGCAGTCTCCCAGTACACTCACCTCGCACAACATACACGCAACACACCGCATACATGGGAGGCCGTCCTTACATGACCATAGCTGTTAATAGGACGTTAATTAATCAAACAAACAAACACAACATTCTACCAAAATAATATACGCATGCGTACACTACGTAGTCCTCATACAATGATATTCAATCTTACCGTTTTATTGATACATCCAGAACTAATTTATTATTTCTGCTACTTAGAAGTCGATTCATCACATTTATGTACGGACGCTGCCATAACGCATTCTGTGCGGTGTCAGTACCATCTGCCGTTGTGTCGAAAAGTCTAAGAATTGTCCTGTGGCGTTTTCATGTCTCCTTCCGTAACAAGGGACATTTTTACTTCCTCATTGACATTATGAGTGTGTATGGTCAACGTATGGCAATCGATCGAATCATTTAAAAATTTATCATGTCGAGACTTTGCCCTTTGGCAAAGAAATGTGATAGATAATCAAAGTGTAGAATGCAAACTATGATTTCTTTTTTGAAATGCTTTAATTGCACTTTACACGAAACACTAGTTTTCTAGAAAATCACAGTACTGATAAAATACTTTGCTACAAGTAAGAATACAATAGGAGTCATTTTGGTGCGGGAACAGAAAACTAGTTTAAAATAACAGATGGATTTAATTTGATTTTAAGCAAGATAATTGCAGATTTGATTACAACTCTACCGGGGAAGTCCAATAGCAAATTATCGTTTGCAAACAAACATCTTTATACTTTTTTTTCCGTTGGAATCACAAATCACATACAATTTTGCCATGTACGGTGTTCTTTAAATGAAACCAACGAGTGGCCAGGTTATTAGGGTGAGTTACCCGAGGCTTCATTACACAACAGTACATGATGTTGTATCATGCTTGAATAAAATTTACTGGAGAGAAACCATAATAAGCGGATTTGTACTTCACTTTCGTCAATACCGGTATGCCAGTTCAAACTAACCATTACGTTTTCCTTTAGAAGATCAACACATATGATGAAGTTAGTGTCGCAAAAATAGAAATCAGAAAAGATTATGAAATATGAATCTTTTGGTGTTTTTGTAAAATAAAGCTTTCGCTAATTCACAAATCAAGCTATACACACTATACGATATCGCATAATTTGTGTTTCTTATTCTTTATACAGCTTTATTGAGTTGGAAAACGGCTAAAGAGTGTATGCAAAATGTTAAAATGATTAGGTATAAATGCTATGGGGAATATAAACTTCGATTTATCGCATTTGGTTGGTTGACATTATATAAACGGCAAAGGTTATTTAAGGACAACCTCTCCTGTATGCATTGTGTGAATGTTTATATTAATTACTATGTTTTTTGCTAGACTGTTATGAAGTGCAGCTCTTTCCCTTTATATAGTCCTATCTTAGTGAATCGCACCCCATCCTGTCACATTACACTAACAACGGGCAAACCAGTCGTCCCATTCCCTTTATGCTAGCAGAAGAACATCTTTATAGACTGTGATGTGTCTTGGCTAGGGACAATGAATGTTAGAAGTAAATTGACATCAAATCTGATTTACAACTATGGTTGGGTATCTGTGTATTGTATCAAACAACGTGTTGTAAACGTTACATTAAACAATAACTTCATTAATATTAAAGAATAAAATTCTAAACCAAATACTAATCAATCTGATTAAAATACATATCCTTATAACCACGCCGTTTTATAAAGGATCTGACAAAATCACATATGGGGTCACGCCCAAATAACCTTTATACCACGTGGTCTTCAAATAAGATACATTTCTACAGCTTGTCACATCCATTGAAAACGATATTTCGTCCCAGTATACTTATACAATTAGCTTTATTGTTCCCTTTGGGCGAGATGACTACGTAAACCAAAATAATGCTGACCGTTTTTTTTAAACTATTTCGTCCCTGAAATTCACTGTCAAAATTTTGCATGTAGCAATTTGATTGGCCATTTCCAAAGGTCACCTGGACATGACCCCTAATGGGATTTTCTCAGATCCTCTTATCAAACGTAGTGATAATAAGGATCTGTATTTTAATCAGATTGAATACTAATGACAGCTTTATTATCAACATCGGAGGCATACGTGTGAATCATTTGCACATTTGGAATCCAAAGCAATAATTAGTATTGATCTAATGTGATATAATTGCCGTGTGTAAAAACCAAAATCTAATTTAAGAGGATGCTGAGTCATTTTATACCTTAAGTGGTATCTTCAAATTTAGTTTCTAATTATTGTTGACGACAACAATTTCATTTTTAATTCAATCTTCTAACGACACTCAGAATTCTTCTGATAGTCATTTAATAATCACTCTAAGGCAACAGATTAAACCGTACCGTATTATAATAAGTGGACTCTCTGCATTAATTAGTCTCAGAAAAAACCACATTACGTATGAAGTTTTGAAAACATTCCTTACAGTAATCGAAAAGATGCGAAAATGATTATCAGCAAAGAGTAGAAGTTAACCTAAGGCGGATGGCGATTAGTAATGGCTACCTCTACAAAAAGAAAACAAACATTCATTGTTGATAAATTCTTGCCAACTGACAACATAAATGGACTAAATCACGTGTATCAAATATATTAGCATCTTTTAAGAATTTTATCAAATCTTAATAATTGAAGTTTAAGTCTTTGAATCAAAGAAAGAGTGGTTTTGCTTTAAATACTTGTTGTGTCCTTTTAATGATATGTAATTTTAACTTGTTTATCATTCAATTTCAGATCTAATAATTTTTTAACAAATTGTATATTAAGCAATTCATTTTGTAAAAAACTTATGTTGGTTCGAAACAAAGACATGATACGTTTTTTTTTGTATCTGTGTTTTATATTCTCGATTTGAAGCTAACATAGACTTAACTCCAGCACTGTCTCCTATACTTCTGAAATATATATGGCTGCATGTCTTGGTTGTTTGTTTCCAAGATTAAACGAACAAAAGACAATATCTAACTTTTGTTCTATTTAAGACACATTTAGCTAACCATGATTGAAGTCACACAAGGGCAATTAATTGGTTTATAGTTTGGGGTTCATTCCTCTTAGGATTCCATAGTGGTCGTGAACATAAGTGCACTGGTACTGACGACAACCAGGCATTTTAATGCGGGGTAGCAGTTCTACGTTATTGTGTCACCTTTTGATCCGCAGGATATATATGCGGACGAGAGATTCTACATGAGAACAACGAAAATGAGGCAAATGTTTGGATGGTTGCTTTTGTAACGTCCTATTAATAAAACGTCATCTAAAGACGGCCTCCCTTACACAATTAATAGATGGTGGTGGAGCTGGTATGTTTTGGGCTACTGCGGTATATCGCTGTTGTGTCTTCTTATAATCAATAAAATTCAATTTGTAAATATAATAGTGCGGCAGAGAAATTCACTCATGTATATTACCAAAGACACAGCATACCCACCCGGTCACATTATATTTGAAATTGCTACCATAATCTCATCGTTCAATTCCATTTTTGCTGAATATTAAGCAGGAACAGAAACAATATAGAATATGTTTGTTTGTTTGTTTGATTAATTAACGTCCTATCAACAGCTATAGAATATGATGTACAGTGTAAATTAAACCGGAAAGAAGAAAATACCAGTTTGTATAAGAAGCAATATTTTTCGGAACATATTTTCGATGTAAGCAGTGATTTACATTAACGTTTCATGATTGCTTCGTTCATAGAATGTTCCCTAGTAGATTTGAAAAGTCAATTATAATGGCGTTTTAAAACAAAATAACAGTCATCATTGGAATGGTGTCTATTATATCATCAAGATAAGTGGTGCTCTTAAAGCAGCTAAGATATATTTTTTGGAAATCTAGAACGGAATGGAAGAAAATACATTAACCATACACATATGGAAATATTTTCAATGATTAAAGTGGCAAAAATACTTAAAAATAGAAATCATGTTAAGTAATATCGAAATTATCTAAACTATATCACACTCTTTTTTCTCAATTTCAATTAACAGTTGCATGTTATCTGCAGTAATGCATGGACTTTTGTAAACGGGCACGTTTAAATGCGTATTACGACTTGCTATATAATTTACACTAATAATCAACATTTGAAATTACATGTTAAAATGATTTATATTCACTGTAACATATGAAATCAATTATTGACTGTAACGAAAAGAATCAATTATTAAATCTTATGAAGTGAAAACTTTTAATAATATTTAGGCTCTTAAAGCATAACTGTAATTTGCGTCACGTTTTCTCTTCACATTTTACTTGAACAAACATGCAATTCTCATTCTCATTCTATACGCTCTCTCATTCTAGAATGTCCCTACGATAGAAGGTTAACAAATTTACCGGGTCATCCATTAGCAATGATGGCGCAGTGAATACCACAGTTTCCGGTAAGAGTGCTTTCCGTTTACCGAACACTTCATTTCACTTCGAATGAATGGCTGGTCCAAACAAATGGGTCACCATAGACAAGACATTGACCGTGCATGACAGGCTCACGTAAGTGCAAAATTAATGAAGATTGAGTGACGTCACAAGATTCGTGTTTTGCAGATAAAGTGTACTGCGTTTATATATGTTTCTCGTACAAGAACATAAAACACATATATATTATAGACGCGTGACAACATAAATCTTAAGAGTGAATTTTGCTTATAATCTGTACAATGTATTTGATAAATGCCAATTGCAGAATGAAATACACTTGTTTATCTGATTCCGTCTATTATGCATTTGCATTCTTATTTTTTCCATAAAACCATACAGACAGTCACAATGTGTCATCGAATTGTCAGTTAAATAAAGCGTCGGTATGCTACATCAATGAATTCTCATAATTACTACTACTTCCGTGTAATAAATAGTATTAAACATTGCAATAATCAGACAATGAAAAGGCGGAAGTTACTTAAGGAAAGTGTCTTCCACCTTTGATGTTCGTGGGATGACCAAGTAAGTAAAGTAATATCGGATTGTTCATGTGACGATATATCTTCTCCACCGGCTCGCATTTAATATTGAGTATTCCGAAACACATCATGTCATTCTTTCATTTGAGTTTCAATCATTGTTTAGTCGTGTAGTTATTTGTGTTGCTTTACAATATTCACATGTATTTAGACCCACTAGATATATATCGACAGTACTAGTGTCTCTTCAAAATGCATGAAGTAATATTACTACCTATATGTATTATTAAACAGTTTGCGCTTAAAATGCGATTAAGTAACTGAGAAAAATATATGATATATGAGAACATATTAGGGCGTCTATAGACATGTTGACTGTTGCCCAATTTCAATTGTCTTTAAAATCCAACAATAAAATATTCTGAAATGAATTATCTTTGTCTATCTAGGTGATAGACAAAGATAAGTAATTTCAAAATATTTCATTGAAATCTAATGATAACATTTTCAGTGAAATTTGTAATTAAGAGGCATGTATCACCTATTTAAATAACCTAATATAAATTAAAGAAAAGTTACGAATCAGTTACATCTATACAGCATTATGTTGACAACAAACATGTCTGCAACGCTTGGCTCTAATACAGAAATCATCATCTATATAACGTTTTGTTCCCCAATCCCTTAGATCGTCCTCACCATGTAAGTACCATACAAATCTGCCATAGGATGACAACCTGGATATGACGTTTAAACTGAATATTTCCCTGTGGTATAGAAAGGTATTAATATTATATCCATTGTGTAGGGTGTTCCGTCTGTGAATGAAAGAACGTATTGTTGTATCCTGATATGTTTCCTCTACTGATCTGCAGAAGCGGATTTCCTTTGATGTGCCGTCTAGACACTTCCTTTGTATTTCGCCGTTACTGAAGAAAATGCATTCATTTGAAGACCTGAAAGGGAATCACTGGGATACCCACCTTCCTAACAAATTATGGATACATCTTTGCGTTCAAATAAAAAAAACCAATACGTTTGGTTAGAACCTTACCATCAGAGTATCCCTAATTAAACGACTGCAATGTAATTGTAAATATGGTTTCTTTATTTTTACTCTATTACTGGATTATGATTTACCATAGTTTAAATCGAAGGCAGGTAAAGCTGAGAATGGATTTAACCGAAATGGGGAGTGTTGCAATCACACTAAACAAGAATGCACGTTTTTTAATGTCCATATTTGTAAAATAGGCATCTTTGGACCTGATTAATCAGGTTAGATTTGGTGATTTGAAGAAAGGCCGAAATTACCGGATACGATTCATCAATGGTTCTATCTTCATTTCTTCAGCTGCCCAACACATTAAAATTCAAGACCTTTAGGCTAGAGACAAGAATGTCAGATATATATATATATATATAACAAGAGACCTATGCGCCTTAACGGTCACCTGATATCTGTTACAAATTACATGTAGCTTTGTAATTTACTTGGCAACTAATGTCTTTTGTTACGTAATAGAAATATGCAATTAAAATAGGTCTACACACAAAGTTTCGTTAAGCTTGCTGCATATTTACTCACATTACCGTGTTCACAAGGTTCAATAATTATTGAATAAGTTGGAGTTGAATCAAACTTTTTTTTCCAAACTTGTTCGCGATATTTCCATTATTAGTCTATATGCAAAGTTTCATTAAGCTCGGATCATAATAACTCAAGTTACCATGTACACAAAATTCAATTTATAATTGCAAAGGGCATTGACTTCGTAAGTTATGATCTAATCAGGTCGATTTTCGAACTTGTCCGAGATAATCTTTCCAATTTCCAATGAAGCTGACTGCATATTTTATTTAATTTATCGTGTTCACAAGATTCAATTATTATAACTGCAATGGGCAATAACTAAGGAAGTTACAATCTAATCGGGTCGTTTTTTCAAATTTTCCGAGATCTTTCCGATTTAAGTCTATATACAATAAGTTTTTTGAAGCTGAGTGCATATTTATTCAAGTTATTGTATTCACAAGTTCGTCGAATCAAGCTGATTTTCGAACTCGTTCAAGATATTTCTAATGTAATTCTACATAAACATTTCTTTAGGCTCGGTTTATATTTACTCAAGTTATCGTGTTCACAAGGTTTAATAATTGTTATTGCAAAGGGCAGTAACTCCGTAAGCTAATATCGAATCAGGTCTATTTTCGAACTCGTGTCCAATCTATCAAATGTTATTCCACATACAAGGTTTCATTAAGTTCGGTGCGTATTTACTCAAGTTATCGTTTCACAATGTCCAATAATAATAATTAGTGCAAAGGGTAATAACTTACAAATTTCGAACTCGTTTAAGATTCTTCCAATAAAAAATTAATGTGGCTTATTTTGAATATAATATTTCGTTAAGATCGGTAACTCATGACCATAGTTGTTAATAGGACGTTAATTAATCAAACAAACAAACAAACAAAGCTTATTAACTCAAGTTATCGTGTTCACAACGTCCAGTAATATTTTTATTGCAAAGGGTAAGAACTCCATATATTACCGTCAAATCAAGCTGATTTTCAAAGTCGTCCGAGATATTTCCAATGTTAGACTTCATACAAAGTTTCATTTAGCTCGGTTCGTATTTACTAAAATTATTGTGTTTACAAGGTCCAATAGTAATGATTAGTGCAAACTACAATAACTCCGTTAAATATCGTTACACAATGCTGATTTTGAACTCGTCCGAGATCGTCCAAATGTTAGTCTACACAAAAAAGGTTCATTAAGCTCGGTTTTTATTTACTTAAGTTTTTGCGTACACAAGGTCCAATAACAATTATCATTACAAAGGACAATAACTCCGTCAATTACTGTCGAATCAAGCTGATTTTCGAACTCGTCCCTAATCTTTCTGGTTTTTGGCTACATAAAAAGTTTTATTAAGCTCGGTTTTACTCAAGTTATCGTTTTCACAAGTTAATGTTAACGGATGTCGGACGACGCACGACGGACAAAGGACAAGGGACAAAGGACTATCGCAATAGGTCACCATGATCTATGATCAGGTGACCTAAAAAACAATATCAACTTTTGATTGGGCCACATCTTATATACTAGCATCTGTATTAAAGACATAACAGTATATGTAGAATATGTCATCCGTAAATAACTTATATGAAGCACCAAATAAAGAATATACAACTCACTTTTGAAAATTCCAATCAACCACAGAAATTATTTAATTAATTTTTGTTGGTAATTAATATGGAGACTAACTTGCGTTAGTTTCTTGAAGATCTACCAGGAATATTTTTGAAAAATTAGTAACCATGGTAACAATAGCGGCAACCTATCTCGCGCTGTGTGATTAAGGACGGTATTTACTTATCTCGTGATAGTCTAAATGTCACGATCTTTCCAAGTACTGAAAGATTTAAACACGGTTCGCGACATTATCACGAGGCTTGTAAATTAAATTAAACCTTAATGAAGACAAGTTGATTTTCTTGGTGAGGCTAGGTACAACAAAACAATACCATTCATTTAAAACAAGAGATAATCTTATCAAGGATGTAGACACGGAGTTACCGTAATGTTTTTTTCTATTTTTAAATATTTTATCCTTTACCTAAAGCAGGAGAGCTAAGATTTATTATTTAAACCTAAATTGATTAAAACGTTAGCTTTTTAACTCAACAAACATGCTGGTAGATACACAAATAAATCGTATGGGTAAACCATAAACAATATAACTTGTTGGTAATTGGATATCTGAAATTGATGGAGCTAGATAAAACTCGTCTCCAGCCGACTAGTATATCCTATGCGGGAGTGTAGCGTAGATTACTGTGGCGAATGGTCGCGTTTATAGCGCACCCCAGCTGAATTTTATTACCATCACTAAGTCTTCTAACACAAAGAAATCCCCGAAAGGAGTGCACATAAGTATTACGATAACGTGTATTCCTATAAATGTCACTAGAGAGGAAATCGTCCAGCTGATCCAACGCAGGCTCCAGAAAATAAGTACATGATTTATGACTCTAAGATTAGCTGTGTTTTCCTCAGCTTTCCTTCCGATGGATTCTAAATCGTTTTCGCTGTCAATTTAAATCAATTGATATTACTTACAGTGTTATCAAAAATCTTTTTACTACATGTTTGTCTTGTCATAACAGTAAACACTGCGGCATACAGTTGACTAAAAAATTACATATTTTCACATCCCATGCGTGTTATCGTGTACAAAATGTATTTCAAGTCAGCAAAGATTTTTAACATATCAAAGATCAATTGACATTGTTAGCTTATGCAATGACCAACTAAGTTATAAACAATCTCAGTCTTGTCAATATACTGCAGCCTGAGAGGATTTTCACTATCCTACTTTGATTAGCTTCGAACAGATTGAACATTTCATAGAGACCCTTATTGCACTTTTAAGATAATTCCTGCATGAATATTGATCTGTAGGATACTTCGATCTTCTGAAATCGATTTTAACTTTATATTTCGATTTTAACTTTATATTACCATTTTGGTGTTTTCCCTAAATTAGTATTGATCTATAAAGAAAGAGGATTCAATAGTTTTCTCCCGATACTTTTGTAAGACTAATTGTAAAGATCTTTCTTGTAGACTATTGCTACCCATGTTCATTAAGCATAAGCCGACCTTCTTTTCCACCATGTAGCAGTAAGCCATTGATCGAATCAGACTTTTCTTAACACTGTCATTTGCTTCCACGGATTTGCCTTCTCTATTATAACATTGTTACACACATGGTATGACTTATCCTTGCTTCGTGACAAAATGTTATTGGTCTAATGATTTATCCTTGAAGTAAATTACTATGTATTCTATATTTCATCATTACAACATCTGGGCAGTCGTCTACTGTTGATAAACATATATATGATGCATGTAGCCTGAACTACATTCTTAATTGAAGTCTGTGGTAAGACAGACTTATCATTGATATGCCTTGGGCGATTCCATTAAACACTAACACTTCCTTATTGAAGCATCAATTATTTTTAGATGTTAATTCTTAAATAATATTGTAAACGAAAATCATGCCCTTCCATAGCAATCCAAGGACAAAATATCTTTCACCTTTAGTAGTAAATAAATGCTGATGAAAACCCGCAATAAGCGAATTTCGGAATTGGTTTGCCAGTATTTCGTATTATGCGACCAGGTGTGGAACATGTTATTTGGACGTCTCAAGCGTCTCATGCTTCAGTGAGACAGTACGATATATAAAAAGGCTAACCGTATTTTGCTATATTCGTAAATCAGTTAATTGATTTTGTATTTGAAATAATTAAAAAGCGAACCCAAATCAAAATAAGGGATAAAAGATAGAAACTAAAAGATTCAGATTTAGTTCTGGGGGTAAAAATTTGAAAAAAAAAAAAAAAAAAAAAACTTAAAAGTTTCAGATTTTGCTCAATTCGGTCCAAGGTAAAGTCGAAAGAACCTCAAATTGAATCAATATGGAAATAACTTGAATATGAATAGTAAATAATAATGCGCGCTAACACAAAAGAAGATTAGGCAAGAACGAGAAAGAAGACAGAGATAATAAACGCCGAGAACACTCATGAATAACCGTTGGATAGATGTGTTAGTTAGCATGTCCTCGCAAACGACCGAAATATGGCAATTTTCTTCTAGATAGGCGATTAGGGCACCGGAAAGGTCTCTTTTTCTTATTAGAATATCGCATTATTTGGAAAGTTCGGCAATATTCAATATTAATTGAAGCAATGACTTGTTGGATTCACATTATGTTACCAACTAGTCATTTAAGGAAGGTAAGTAAATCTGTACATGTTTTGGAAGGTTTCCTTAGTGCTGAGCGCTGTAACATAGAAACAGTGGAGACAGCGTTGCGATGTGCTTATATATTCCACTCAAAACAGATATACAGAGCAAGCGTTCCACTATTACATTGAGACACAATACGAACATACTACATCCTCCAAAAATATACAAACATTGACACACAATACACTACATAAAGGAGACGGCAAGCTCAATCCACTAACTTGAAGTAAAAAAGCAATAATAAAAGTGTGTACATGTGTATCCCATTTCATTTTATACTTATTGTTAATCTACATATTGATTATCTTGTTATTATTGCTCTCAGACGAAAATGAAAGGAAATGCTAAATCTAGAAAAGCTAAGATCAGACAAATAAGGAAATTGTAAAGTTCTTGTTTTCAATCCCGAGTGTCCCAACTTGCGCCGATAAAATAACTTCATGTACTGGTTAACCGATAACGTATATTGAAACAGTCGTTGTTTCTTGTCTTTCAAAGTATGTGCAACAGTGTAAAGAGATGGCAATAAGACTAGAGAGTAAGATGACGCATCCATCTCGAGATATTGTATTTACATATGTAGGTTAGATACTGGATGCATGTGTTTCAGCGAATACGGTTCATGTACATTTATTATTATACACTCCCCATGGACTAATATATACAATGTAAAATTGTATGACGTGACAACTACACAGACAAGTGGTTCATGTCATATGGATTGGTAGACAGGACTTTTCTTAGACGACAAAGAGAAACAAAACGATTCAAAGTATGTTATAAATCATAGCTAAGTAGTCCCCGTGAAACGCGTTTTTGGGGATATTGAATAGGTTTTTAGGTCAGGATGACCTATTGTCATCATGCACCGTCCGTCGTCGTGCGCCGTCCACCGTGCGTAAACTTTTCATTCAAACAGCTTCTTCTCAATAACCGGAAGGCCCAGGGTACTCATATTTGGCCTGTAGGTTTCTGGGATGGAGGGCTACCAAGTTTGTTCAAATGAATGACCTTGACCTTCATTCAAGGTCACAGGGGTCAAAAAGGCTAAAATCTTTAAACGACTTCTTTTCAAGAACCAGAAAGCCCAGGGTACTGATATTTGGCCTGTAGGATGCTGGGATGAAGGGCTACCAAGTTTGTTCAAATAAATGACATTGACCTTCATTCAAGGTCACAGGGGTCAAATAGGCTAAAATCCTTTAAATAACTTCTTGTGAATAACTAAGAGGCCTAGAGACCTGATATTAGGCCTCTGGCATGCTGGGATGAAGGGCTACCAAGTTTGTTCAAATAAATGACCTTGACCTTCATTCAAGGTCACGAGGGTCAAATAGGCTAAAATCTTTAAACGACTTCTTCTCAAGAACCAGAAGGCCCAGGGTACTGATATTGGGCCTGTGACATGCTGGGATGAAGGGCTACCAAATTTGTTCAAATGAATGATCTTGACCTTCATTCAAGGTCACAGGGGTCAAAAAAGCTAAAATTTTTAAACATCTTCTACTCAAGAACCAGAAGGCCCAGGGTACTGATATTGGGTATGTAGCATACTGGGATGAAGGGCTATTAAGTTTGTTCAAATGAATGACCCTGACCTTTATTCAAGGTTACCAGGGTCAAATAGGCTAAAATCCGTAAATGACTTCTCAAGAACCAGAAGGCCCAGGGTACTGATATTGGGCCCGTAGCATGCTGGGATGAAGGGCTACCAAGTTTGTTCAAATAAATGACCCTGACCTTCATTCAAGGTCACAGGGGTCAAATAGGCTAAATGCTTTAAATGACTTCTTCTCAAGAACTAAATGGCCCAGGATACTCATATTGGGCCTACAGCATGCTGGGATAAAGGGCTACCAAGTTTGTTCGAATAAAGGACCTTGACCTTCATATAAGGTCACGGGGTCAAATAGGCTAAAATCCTTTAAACAACTTCTTGTGAATAACTAAGAGGCCTATGGATGAAGGGCTATCAAATTTGTTCAAATGAATGGCCTTGATCTTCATTCAAGGTCATGGGGGTCAAAAAGGCTAAAATCTTCAAACAACTTCTTTTCAAGACCGTGAAGGCACATGGTACTGATATTGGGCCTGTAGCATGCTGGGATGAAGGGCTACCAAGTTTGTTCAAATGAATGACATTGACCTTCATTCAAGGTCACAGGGGTCAAATAGGCTAAATTCTTGAAATGAATTCTTCTAAAGAACTAGAAGGCCAAGGGTACTGATATTGGGCATGTAGCATGCTTGGATGAAGGGCTATCAAGTTTATTCAAATGAATGACCTTGATCTTCATTTAAGGTCACGGGCGGCAAATAGACTAAAATCTTTAAATGACTTCTTCTCAAGAACCAGAAGGCCCAGGGTACTGATATTGAGCATGTAGCATGCTGGGATGAAGCGCTACCAAGTTTGTTCAAATGAATTACCTTGACCTACAATCAAGGTCACAGAGGTCAAATAGGCTAAAATCTTTAAACAACTATGTTGTATTGTACTAATGGTCAGATGACCGTTAAGGCCCATGGGCCTCTTGTTCGTTAATCAGTGCGCGCGTTCGAGATCCTTTTCCAGTCTATAACTCCAAACCCGTTCTTCCTAGCTCCAACTTTTTGTATATAGAAGACAATGTCTGAGCAATACCCATTGGGTACTTTCTATTTTTGATGATTTGGTTTATGTAAGTACAATGACGACTTAATTATTTAAACACCAATTTTTACTTTCTATTCAGTTCCGTACTTTAGCTCTAAAATTTTCCAACTCAGCTCCTTGCCAATTCTTTCATATATCAGGTTAGTGCCTTTAACTATTATAGACCTCCTATATTTTGATAATTTATGTGTTAAAATCTTATATAGGCCATCAACAATCTATCAGGTTTGAAACATTGTTTTTTGGGGTTTTTTGGTTATTTTAACGTCCTATTAACAGCCAGGGTCATGTTAGGACGGTCTCCCATTTATGCAGTGTGTAGCGTGTGTGAAGTTCGAGGTGGGTCTTTTGGGAGACTGGTATGTTTTCTATGAACCAATATAAATTGGCATTTTCATAGACATAACACTATGTAAACTTTTGAATTTAAACGTCTACTTTAAATGAATTTTAAACGGTAAGCGCCCACGAAATCCGTGAAGGAATCGTACACCTTATGTAAACGTTTATGATAACCTTTTATCAGCCTCAAATTCTTGGTCAATTGTTATGCACTTAATCAGAGATATCTAAGTTTATGTCATGTAAATTATAACAAGGGCCCAATGGGCCCGAATCGCTCACCTGCTATCTGGTAATCATGCATGGTCCATACTTAAAGATGCTCCACCGCCGACAGAGCATTAATGATATTCATCATTTGAACAATAATTGGTGTTTTTGTATATATATATATGTCTAATTAACACAAAAAATAATATAAAATAATTTATTTAGCCTTTGGTGCATGCGCAATCAGTACTTCATTCCATATAGGATATAGTGATACGGAATTTTTTCGGGATGCAATTAACTATTTTTCATATTTTTAACTTGAAGTAAAATTAGAAGCTCAAACTTTTCAATGGTTTTGGTTTGTTTAGTTTTACGTCCTATTAACAGCCAGGGTCATGTAAGGACGTGCCAGGTTTGTTGGTGGAGGAAAGCCGGAGTACCCGGAGAAAAACCACCGGCCAGCGGTCAGTACCTGGCAACTGCCCCACATAGGATTCGAACCCGCATCCCAGAGGTGGAGGGCTTGTGGTAATATGTCGGGACATCTTAACCACTCGGCCGGTGGTAATGGTGTAAAGTAAGTAACTTTTGTAACTGAAGAAAAATACTAAATCGTCTGCTCCTGTTTTGATAGTGAAAAAATACCATTTGTCAGCGGTGGAGCATCTTTAACAAATAGAGAGCAAATAAGAATTTATATCATGCCTAGGCACATTAGAGGCCCCTTTGCCTCTTGGTTATTAAAAAGAAGACGTTTAAAGATTTTAGCCTATATGACCCCTGTGATCTTGAATGAAGGTCAAGGTCATTCATTTGAACAAACTTGGTAGCCCTTGATCCTAGCATGTCACAGGCCCAATATGAGGTCCCTAGGCCTCTTGGTTATTAAAAAGAAGTCATTTAAATATGTTAGCCTATTTGACCCCATGTGACCTTGAATGAAAGTCAAGGTCATTCATTTCGAACAAACTTGATAGCCCTTCATCCCAGCATGACACAGGCCCCATATCAGGTCCCAATGCCTTTTGGTTATTAAGAAGTTAAGATTTTAGCCTATCTGACCCCCATGGCCATGAATGAAAGTCAAAGTGATAAAATGAACAAACTTTGTAGCCCTTCATCCATTCATGTTACAGGCCCATTATCGGGTCTCTAGGCCTCTTTGTTATCAAGAAGTAGTCGTTTAAAGATTTTAGCCTATCTGACCCCTGTGACCTTGAATGATTTTGTTTGTTTGTTTGTTTGATTAATTAACGTCCTATTAACAGCTATGGTCATGTAAGGATGAAGGTAAAGGTCATTCACTTGAACAAACTTGGTAGCCCTTGATCCCAGCAAGTCACATGCCCAATATCAGGTCTATTTATTGGTTATTAATGAGAAGTCGTTTAACGATTTTAGTCTTTATGACCCATCTGACCTTGAATGAAGGTCAATGTCATTCATTAAACACACTTGGTAGCCCTCCATCCCTGCAAGTCGAAGACCTAATATCTGGTCCCTAGGCCTCTTGGTTATTAAAAAGAAGTCATTTAAAGATTTAAGCCTATTTGACCCCTGTGATCTTGAATGAATGTCAAGGTCGTTCATTTGAACAAGCTTGGTAGCCCTTTATCCCAGCATACCACAGGCCCAAGATCAGGTCCTTAGGCCTCTTGGTTACATAGAAGTCGTTTAAAGATTTAAGCCTATTTGACCCCAGTGACCTTGAATGAAGATCAAGGTAATTCATTTGAACAGACTTGGTAGCCCTTCATCCCAGCATGCTATAAGTCAAATTTCAGGACTTTAGGTCTCCAAGTTTTGGAGAAGTTGTTTAAATGGAAAAGGTGACGCCGGACGGACGACGGACGCTGCACCACAGCATAAGCTCACTTGCCCTTCGGGCAGGTGAGCTAATAAAATCAATGATATTAACGCCGCCGTCTACATTCTTGTTTATCATATCACATTTAACATTTACACTAAATGTATTTAAAGAAACTTTTTTATTTGTGTCAAACCATTTGCATGATAATCGCTTGACTCATTAAACTGCAATCACGTTTCGTATCGTTGTGCTTTTAAATTAGCTATCGACACATTGTATTCATTCTTTGTATTGGAAATTCAATAAAAGTTACATCAAATTCAAAACGGACGGTCATAAACGGAGACAGTTTTACTTCTTTTTACAATTTTGATAAACTACTTCCTTGATATTTTCTACTGATTAAACAATGAATGTGCCATTCGGATAATAGGATTTGTTTTGAGTATTGATCAAATTAGGTCTCGAAGATTTATGGTCGGGAGTTACCGAGTGAAATTTGATAGTCTTTTACCAGAAGGATGTTGAACTTATCGTTTAATCATAGTCAAAAAGAGTTACACGTATATTCAATATAATGGTATACATGCTTACGATCTTATCTAGATCTTGTGGTATTTTCAGCTTTCACATTACATACAAATGTACCTTTTAAAAATCAGAAAAAAAATCTTTAAAGGTTTTGGCCACTATATTGGTTTGAGACTAAATTCATCAACTTCAAAATCTTTTTTTTCTTCCCGTTTTTTGTATATTTTTTTAATATTGTCTTATCAATAGCTGATGTCGTTTCAGGTTGTATTCAGCTGTATGCTATTACGTAAATTGGATAGGATGTAAGAAAAACTTGAATGTACATGGATGTTGCACTTGAATTTAAGGTTTTGGGCACTATATTGGTTTGAGACTAAATTCATCAACTTCAAAATCTTTTGTTCTTCCCGTTTTTTGTATATTTTTTAATATTGTCATATCAATAGCTGATGTCGTTTCAGGTTGTATTCAGCTGTATGCTATTACGTAAATTGGATAGGATTTAAGAAAAACTTGAATGTACATGGATGTTGAACTTGAATGTTTTATAACTTATACGTTCTTTTCAATTTGATTAAAAAATCTTAATAAAGCAAACTTGTGTGAATAATACTGTCATTATAATGTGACCGGGTGGGGTGTGTTGCTTGGTGTCTTCGGCGGCATGCTTAAAGTGAATAGTCGGGCAAAGGAAACCAGTCTAAATGCGTTCTTTGGCCTTCCAAAAGTCATTGCATACCATAATGATGGTCAAGTTCTGCTTACGGTGTCCAGTTTTGACCATTGAAATTTTGGGGAAGCCCCGTGTAAATTTAGCACAGTTCTAAATATAAATTCGCCAAACTCTTTAAAAACGAGGCTGCGTGGAAATGTCAACATGGACATGTGTTTCTCAGTCGTGTCGGTTTCGTTTCGTGTGATAAAACACTAATGCGGTATGTAAATTGTTGTTTTGAGATGATACATTTGATGCAAATGAAGTATTCTTACATTAATGACAATGCTTTGTAATCATTTTTCGATAAAAGCATCTTTATACATGGAAATCGACACAAATATTCGGCCGATGCAGAGATGGGGCCCCGGCAAGGGGCAATTATTGCAGCATCGCATTCGTCGTATTTTACATCAACCGAATCATGAAGGTTAAATACAAATAATCGTAACATAATTTCCCATTAAAAACACACGAAAACGTTCCATACAACGTCCTTGCATGTAGCTGTCAAAGATGTGAAAATAAATTAGCTCATACATAGATATTTTACAAGTACAATATATGTGTTCAATTATTCGTGTAGTTTTTTGCAGAGATTTAATTAAATTATCTATGTCTCTGTTTTTTTTTTGTAAACAATATTTGAGTTCTGGAGAGAGATGACATGAATGTCCAGCTGGAAGAAAAGAAACTTTTATGATGTATATGTATTGTACAATGTATAGATGTAAACGTACATTCCATGTAGCTGCTATAGAATTACAACTAGGAAATTCTCTCAAACATTGACAATATTTAATTCTTCACATTCATGTAGGCCTATGCTGTGAGAATTAACACATCATATATATTTCCAGAAAACATATAGGCCTACATGTATGTTACTTTCCTTTTCTGTTGTTTCCTGTTCTTTTTTGTGCTCTGGAGAAAAAGATGATTGAGTTGGAAGAAAAGTAATTAATTAAGAGAAAAATGTACCACAGTACTTTGTCTGTAGCCGAGGGGTTCTATACTGTTTTAATAGTCCAGTAATTAATAATTAAATTGAAAATTTCAAAATTAAGATGAAATTGTAAATTCCATTTTTGAATGAAGTGGTTCCCCTCCTTTGAGAGTACACAGTGTGTATACCCTTTTTGGTTTTTAGGAATAATACCTGAATAGGAACCTGAAATAACATGACAATCAATCGGGTATGTGTGTGTTGGGGGGGGGGGCTAAAAGACAGAAGAATAATGAGATTGGGAAGTTGTAACTTGGGTGGGGGGTTGAAATATAGAAGAAATAACTACAGATAA
The DNA here is from genome assembly GCF_041381155.1 of Argopecten irradians. Lineage (NCBI taxonomy): Eukaryota > Metazoa > Mollusca > Bivalvia > Pectinida > Pectinidae > Argopecten > Argopecten irradians. The sequence goes on along the minus strand of NC_091139.1, from coordinate 17,202,483 downwards.
CTGGAAGTGGAAGGGTGCTTTATCATTGATCTGGTCATTGCATATTTGGGGTTTACATGGCTTTTTTTTGGTTATTTAGTCTCATTAATTTTGGAGCAACTTTGAATCCATATGGTACTGTATATCTTTCTTTCTTTTTTCCATGTGTAGCTATTTCTTCTGTATTTCACCCCCCGCCCAAGTTACAACTTCCCAATAGGTACCACTTTTTTGTTTAGAACTCAAATCAAAGACAGATGTACATAGTACTACATACTGCATTTTAGTCTATGTGTTTGTAATCACTGTTACTACAGTATTAATACATAAATGGTCTATGTACAAGTTACACATAGACAATAGATGTGAAATTTGGTTCAGACAAAAAGATTTGTAACATTTCAGATAACTTGCTAGTTTTATGGTTTTATTTATATGTTGAGTCTACTCTCTTGTAAAGTAGAATTTAGAAATCCTAAGACAATGGTATCTATATTGCTATATGTAAAAAAATCCTTCTATTTTAAAAGTAATTGAAAAGCTATCTCACAAGCCCTGACAAACAAATGGGCAGGCATATGGATGCAAGAATTATAATCACTGGATCTAGAGGACTAATATAAACAAATATTTCTACAAAGTTAAATAATGAAAAAGTATTGCATCATAATTGTATTTAATGATTACAGTTGAAAGGAACATTTAATAAATTAATACTGTTTAAATGTTCTGTTCATGATCTTCTAGGTCCATATTGGTAAAGTTTACTTTCAAGAGCACTCAAATCAACATTCTTCAGTCTTCATATGATGCTAATTGTATGTATATGTATACATACACTTGTATACAGGTCCAAGGGATGAACTTTCTGTAGTCATGTCACTATGCATGCATGGTGCCTGAAAAAAAAACCAACATTTTTTTATATCTGTTGAATATGACAAAAATTGAAATGATCAATTTCAAATATATATAAATGAATAAATGTAGGTTCATTCTACAGGTTGTTTTTTTTTTATTTTAGGGAAAACATTTAATAAGTTGTGAATGTGTCACTGATGCATTTAATAGAATCAAATATTGTTTCAAAGAAGATACAAAATTCATTATCTATAGTTCCAACAAAAATTCAGAATAATTATAAATGATACGTGGCTGCAGTACATTTCAACTCTGTAAAGTTTGTCATATACACATGAACCAGGTACAGTTGTAATAAATATTCAAACTCTATTTATTATTATGACCAGAAATAATACTGTATGTGTCCTCCAAATATATCTAAAGAACAAGCTAAAACCTACATGTACATATGTATATGTGTATATCGGAACATATACAATACAATTTTACCAATTAACCTACAATGTAAATCCTACATACAATGTACATGTAAGTGTATAACACTACCAGAACATATACAAAACAATGATTTACAAATTAAAAATCTATAAATATATACATCAGAACTATATGAATTTATTGAAACAAATCTTAGCTTGATAATGCACTAGCGGTTACATTCTAACTGTACATGCATTACAACGGTACATTTTATAAATATACAGGGCATTCATTACCCCTAAAGAGGCCCCGCGAAAGAACCGCTATTTACCCCAGGGTTACGTTTTACCCGATTGGGGAACAGGTATGAAACATGTGACCATATGTGACCATTCATTCATGAAAAAAATACTGCTAGGGACTATTTACATAATGATCAAAATACGAAGACTCACTCACTATCAGCTGAGCAGGGAGTACCGGGTAGTAGGCCTAGGTACGTACAGTAGCGGTCCGGAGCCGCGTGCTCGTTTGAACTGTTCTCTTCACTATAACAAGTTGTATTAACACTCTCCATGCGTCGTAATGTTTACCGAGTCATTTGTTGGGATTGTCGCTGCTCCATTGTCTTTCCTTTCGCATTTTAGGTGAGTCAGTTGGTTGTTTTGGCGGAAACCTTTTGGATTTACTACGGAGAGTGGTGGATGTTGCGCATGCGTTAAGATTGAACTGCACTGATAGCCGGTCGGGAGGACGCATTAGGATTCCCATAATAAATATTAATTTCTTCGCGTACAGAGCGATTTTGATGGGAGATTTTATTTTTCTATTTCACAAGAAACTATACTGGATATGTTAACACCATTTTACCGATTTTAGCCCTTCTTTGCCCGACTATTCGCTTTAAGTGATGTAGCACTATAAAATAAAAAGGGCAACAGTTCCACTGTACAAGAAGGCACAACATGAACATACCGCATTCTCCTAAAACACGCACCTCGCACAACATACAAGCAACAGACTGCATCCATGGGAGGCCGTCCTTGCATGACCATTAAAAAAAACCTGCTGCCCCAATTGCATGATCGTAAAAGGTGAGTAAATTTGGGATAATATTTTTTCTTTTTTTTTTTTTCAGTTGAGTGCTTGTCTCCTGGGTTCTGTCCCCTACCCGATACACACCATAGTCTATAAGTTTCTGCTTCTGCTTGGCGCTCAGCATAAAGGAATTATGACAAATGGTTGGCCCGTTGTCAGTATGTGACCGAATGGGTGTTGTTTGGTGTCACCGGCGGCCTCCTTCAGTGATATAGCATTATAGTACTATAGTCTTCTTGTATAGTGGAACATTTTCCCTTTTTATAGTGCTATGTCAGTAAAGCATGCTTACGAAGACACCAGGCAACACATCCCACCTGGTCAAAAAGCAAAAATTTTTACACTAGGAGCATAACAAGCTTTCTATCTATCTTATATGACGAGTATTTGTATTATCTTTATCAATTTTCTCACTCGTGACTATAAGTAAATGACATACAATCTGTCGACAACTGCTTCCAAGATAAGGTACATGCATTTCTAAATAACAAAACTCAATAAAATAAGAACATATAACAAATAATACTAACATTCCTCATTTAAACATAAACATATACAAACTATACTAACAATCCTTATTTTAACATAAACACACAGTATAACAAATTACATTAACATTCCTCATTTTAACATAAACATAACAAATTATATCTACATTCCTCATTTAAACATAAACATATACAAACTATACTAACATTCCTCATTTAAACATAAACATATAACAAATTATTCTAACATTCCTCATTTAAAACTATAGGACGTGACGTATTTCTGTTGCGATTGTTAAATCCTGTAAATGTGTATATGTAATCAGCATATTACTTATCATTGTTAGAAATATACAGAAATAATATTAGAAATAAGTATGCATTTTGAAATTAAACAAAACGAATAGTGAACATGGACATATATACATTCGAGGCACTCCTTTTGACCTATTCCGCAGCCCCATGGGGCCATATTATTAATAATTTTGCATGATCTTAGAAGGTTTGTGCAATATTTAAAAAAAATACCTCAGCAGTTCTGGAAAAGAAGTCGAAAATGTCTTATTACGGACAAGCGACGGTAAAAAGGCGATTAAAAAAGTTCACTTGTGACTTTGTCTCAGGTGACCTGTTAGCCCCCATGGAAACAGTAATACTGAAAGTGGACCTCGATTTTACGGAGGAACAGTTACTGTTTGCTGAAGAAAATGTTATAGATCAACCTCTCGTGGGTTTTTTAAAGTAGCTCTTCTATTTCTAAACAGATCACAAAAATTTACTAATTACCATATTCTGTAAGAACTTGGATCTTCTTTTTACTAATGTGTAGAAAATAAATCAACATTCATTGCATAATTTGATGTGATTTGACTTTTATACACTGCTGCAATATCGATTACCAAACAGCACTTGGAAACGGAAATGAAATTGGTTTAACAATTTGAAGCAGCTAGAAAAATATTGATGATTAATCATCAAATTCTCGGGTCAAAGTCTTAATGACAAGAAAATTTCGACACGGTTCGTCACTTTTTCATATCACAATGCTACAGGGTGACATAGAACTTTCCAAGGATAATAAATTAAGCGATATCGTATCCCTCGAGGTAACAAATCTCCCGTCATCCTTCGATAGAAAGCAACACAAAGTTCATTTAGGTTATGGTCGCTTGATAACAGGAAATGATATCTGACAATTTCACACAATCAAATCTATGAAATTTTTAATATTGTAGTATTGTTCTGATTGTATGTTTTATGGTAATTAAACACATCACCACCTGAACATGATCTCGTCTTGTTCGTATTCCATTATAACACTTCCATATGCAACCGTGTTTATATAAGAACTCCAGTATAAAATATGTTGATGATATACGTTGTTAGGAAATGGAAGCGTTTAACTATGAAATGTAATTAATGACTTTGCACAAGATTTGAAAACAAAGCTCATCGATGAACCTTTTTGAAATTCATGAATTAACGTTCGAATTATAGGAACCGGTTTTTTTCAAAACTGACAAAGATTCAACTGCAGAATACAGACATTCCTTTTCCGGAGATATTTTACTTAAAGTTAAAACTCTTCAGGCAACTCGCCGATACTACCCGACATCCCCTGTCACCGGCCGGCCTTGTCAGGTGTACGGCAGGGAACCAGACCAAAATGGCTAAACATTATGCCGGGAGTACATCTATATATGCTCTTCAGTGATATAGCACTATAAAAAGGGCAACAGTTCCACTATACATGACAAACATGAATGTACCGCACTCTCCCAGGACACGCACTACACACACGCTACACACGAACATACCGCAGTCTCCCAAAACACACATCTCGCACTTCACACACGCTACACGCTGCAAACATGACCCTGGCTGCTAATATGACGTAATTAACGAAACATTTATTTGTTTGTTTGTTTGAGTATTTTAACGTCCTATTAACAGCCAGTATCATGTAAGGACGAAATAAGCCCGTTGTCATTATAATGAGACCGGTTGGGGTGTCTTTAGTGGCATGTTTCAGTGATATAGTACTATAAAAAGACACGAACATACAACAGTCTCCTTGTATCAAAACTAAAAGTAAGGTGTCGACAAAGGGTCATGTATGTCGATCCTCGGACAGCGTCTATGTCGATACATGGCCACCTGGATCCAAATATCAACAGAGGGACCCCTGCCTTATTTCTCTTATCATTGTATCCGAAATACATGTTATTAGTTACTTCTGTCAGTATTAAACAAAGTGCGAGTTGTGTCCCTTCCAGTCGGTACATAGCAACATGCTCGCTCTCTGACGTGTTAGTTTTTATACTGCATAGAAGGAAAATCCTGTCGATGACGTAAGTTTAATATATTTATATATATATTAATAGCTACGCACGGATAACTAAAAAATATGCATAATCCCCATTTATAAAGAATATATATACATGTGTGTAGCGATACACATTGATCAGTAAGTTATCTGAATTGGTTTCTCACATTTAAGTGCCAATAAGTATACTATTACAGGGATGGAAGATTTGGTCAGGACATGCAAGTTCATCCCAGCGTGTTAACAGTATTATGACCCAAACCTTTCTACGTAGAACTGCTTGTGTCTTATTCCCAAAATTTTGACTCCCAGACAGCCGATGTCGTGAGTTACTGTCACCTTTCTTGCATACAATCGAATTTCAACCTTTCCAATCTACTGAAATAAATCATGATCTAGAGAGAGGATTAATTAAATCCTTCCTTGTTTTGATATCTTTTTGACGACGGCTTTATTTATTCATGCCGTACTTGATGCCCAAGCTGATTATCGAGAGGAACCTATTAGCACAGGTAGCATACACACAAAGCATTTTTTCAATCTTTATGCATTACCGATAGATGTTATTTTTTATAACAAAGGCTTAATTGATCCATCGATTTTGTCCCCTGGCCGAGACACACCAAAGTCTATATAAGTGGTAGTTTCTGTTCCGGCTTAACGTTCCGCATACAGGGAGTGGGACCTCTGGTTCGCCCATTGCCAGTATAATGTGGCCGGGCGAGGTGTGTTGCTTGGTGTCTTCGGCGGCATACTTCAGTGATATAGTATTATAACAAGAGGCCCATGGGCCTTAACGGTCATCTAACTCACGGCACAAAACAAGAAAGTCGCAGTATAAAGTATTGGTTAATGATTAATATAAACAATACAAGGAACTCCTTAGTTGAATATGCAAGTTTCTGAAATAGGTAAATGTCATTTGTTGAACAAACTTGGTAGCCCTTCATCCATATATTGTTGTAACCCATTAAAGGATTAATATAAGGAGGAGTCAGATTTTAAAGCCAAATTTCAGCAAAGGTCCCATTTAGGACCTCCGCCGTACTATCCCCATGGGTCTTAGCTTGGCCTTTATAAAATATGATTGTCCTCACCTAAAGTTCCTCCTTCTGAATCATTAATACCTCTATAGACCAATTTTCATTGAGATCGGAGACTGAACCCAAAAACAGGAAATGGGCCAGCAGCCATCTTGGAATACCAAAATCTTTACGAAAATGTTTGCATGTTGTTCAACATCAATTAAAACCCCTATAGACCAATTTTCATTGAGATCGGAGACTGAAACCTTAAAACAGGAAGTGGACCAGCGGCCATCTTGGAATACAAAAATCTTTACGAAAATGTATGTATGTTGTTCGGCATCAATTAAAACCCCTATAGACCAATTTTCATTTAGATCGGAGACCGAAACCTGAAAACAGGAAGTGGGCCAGCTAAAATTAAGAAAATTTGCCCTTTTGGGGCCCCACCCCTCAGCCCCTAGGGGTCGGACCGGACTCATTTATATAAAATATTATTGTCCTTCCTCAATGATGTTTCACACCAAATATGGATGAAATTCATCCAAGGATGAAGGAGGAGTAGGATTTTAAAGCTAAAATTAAGAAAATTTGCCATTTCGGGGCGCCACTCCTCAGCCCCTAGGAGTCGGACCAGACTCATTTATATGAAATATGATTATTTGTCCCCAATGATGTTTCACACCAAATATGGATGAAATTCATCCAAGGATGAAGGAGGAGTAGGATTTAAAAGCTTAAATTAAGAAAATTTCCCCTTTTTGGGCCCCGCCCCTCTGCCCCAAGGGGTCGGACCGGACTCATTTATATAAAATATGATTGTCCTTCCCCAAGGATGTTTCACACCAAATATGGATGTAATTCTCTCAAGGGTTTAGGAAGAGTAGGCTTTTGTATAAATAGTTTTACGCACGACGACGGACGAAACACGATGACAATTGGTCATCCTGACTTTCAGTCAGATGACCTAAAAATGCCAACATATCCACTATACAAGAAGACACAACACGATTATACCGCAGTCTCCCGAAACACGCACATCGCACTTCACACACGCTATACACTGTATACATGGGAGACCGTCCTTACATAGCCCGTTATTAATCGGACGTTAAAATAAGGAGGATTACAACACTTCAATCTGTAAATTAAGATATGGAACATTTTTAATGACGTCTATTTATACATATTCTATATTGAAAAAAACCAACAACCTTAAAGATGCTCCACCACCGACAGAGCATAAATGATATTCATTATTTGAACGATAATTGGTGTTCAATCGTGTGTATGTATGTCTAATTAACACAAAAAATAATATAGTTATTTGCATTTTTCCTTTTGTGCATGCGCAATCAGTACATCATTCCATATAGGATATAGTGCGTCTGAATTTTTTCGGGATGCAATTAACTATTTTTCATATTTTTAACTTTTTTAACGTAGAATTAGAAGCTCAAACTTTTCAATGGTGGTAATGGTGTAAAGTAAGTAGTTTTTGTAACTGAAGAAAAATACTAAATGGCCTGCTCCTGTTTTTGATAGTGAAAAAATACTATTTGTCGGCGGTGGAGCATCTTTAAATCTACTTCAGGTCTTACGTCTGTGTAAAATTTCATTGAATTTGCTTTTGTATTTTGCAGAAGTCATATACGTCGTACGAGCACAGACAAAAGACAACAAGAATATGTCACTTGATGCTTCGTCTCAGATGGCCTAAAAACCGTTTGTACATCTGTCTTAGGCTGGATATGGTTTAATTCACACAGACATTAGAGAGAGAATTTGATGTGATGCTTGGAGTATATAGAATCAGACAGTCTGTCATATGGCTTCAATCGCTTCACCCGGTTGTAATTCGGGATTCTTTGTCCTACTTTTTGTTCGATGTCCTTATTTATTTAGAAGTTCACAAAAGTCACCCGTCAACTAAAATACATTTTCACCTCTGGCAGCATATGTTATAAAGAAAAATGGGTTGCATACATCATGTAAATGTTTCGGTCGCTTGGTTCAAGAAAATTTGACTTTCCAATTTGTTTGTTGATCTGATTAACACTGTGACATGTTGATTTGTAAATATCCTATTAAAAGTCAACTTCATTTAAGGATGACTTGTCTTGTGATGTGTTTTGAGAGATTGATGTATGTATGTGTCAATACCTGAATGTATATTCATTTGCCTTTTTAAGGACTTGCCTTTCGGTAGCAGGTGTATCTTCCATTACTTACATTGTACTTAGGTGATAAAACAAATTTCAAAAATGTTATATTTGTGTTAAGATTTGTTTATTGTGAAACCGTTTATGATTTCCAATAAAAAAGATACAGTTGAATTTGATTTAATTTCAATAAAATGTGTTTGAAACGACGTCCAATATGGCTCTTACCTAGAAAAATCGTATTGCTTATCGTCTCTGATATTACCTGGTGGTCATAGATTCGTGACGTCATTTGAGACAGCTGTAACAAGAGCCGGTAATTTAATAAGGCTGTGTTGCGGTATTGGCGATTACAAATACATGTCGTGTAACATGTAGTTTTTTTGAATTGATAAGTGGAAAGTTATTCGTATTAAGTGGAATTTTATTCGTATAATATGCAATATTTATCATACCTTGATACCATAAAAACAATCGTTTTCTCATTCTTATCGTCGTGTTCAGTGTTATAAAACTTATGTTCAGTTAGTCATAAATCTGGTCTATTCGATTGGTCTGTATCTACAATGTATCTTCACATATCAATGAACTTGATTTCACAAATACAAGCATGTTGCTGCAATACTACAATTTATTGTATCGAAATATTGCTGTAACAGCGGCGATACGGGTCAAGTTTGCATATCGTAAGCCGCGCCAGTCGGTCGGTCGGTTTTTCCTTGTACTAATGTGTCCACCCAGTTTCGAGGGAGTTGTGCTTAACATTTGTTGGTAACTTAAAACTCTAAACATTGACTTGTAACATTTGGTGGGATATATCAACAAGAATACATATATAGGTTTACTACCCCAATTTTGTCTAAAACATCATATCAAGTACAAAAACGTCCCAACAAAGCATAACATACATTTGAAGAGCCACAGTCGATATATGTGAAAACAAGAGGCCCATGGGCTACGGTCACCTGAGTTTGAATATATAATGAAAAAAATAATGAAATAAATTAAAGACATATAAACACTATATACTGGGCCTTGAAGTTGGTCAGTGATTTATAAAATCTTATTTAATTCGACTTTTTAGTCTATGAAGAGTATTTGCTTCCATCAAACCTGTGAACTTAGCAGTATTTTTTGAAATTTTAATCATTTTGACCCTGTTTGATCCTGCCACTCTGGTCCCCCAGGAGGTCATTGAGAACTAATATGGATGTTAAAATGCTATATCTCAGGCTAATAATTCTAATCAAGTTTGACTCATTTCCTATGAAAATAATGTACATAAATATATTTTTCCTATATAAATTAAAGTAAACTTGACCCCCTCCCCGAGGGGAAACATGAGACCCCAGGGTCATATAATTCACATTATTTATAAAACACCTTTAGACCTTTTTATCTATAAAGTGTATTTTATTCTACTATTTCCAGAATTTTAGAAGATTTTTGAAGTTTTAGCATATTTGACCTTTTTTGGCCCCGCCCCTAGATATAATATTAAAATGCTCTCTTAGGCTTATAACAAGCTTGACTCGTTTCGTATGAAAATTGAGCACAAAGTGCTCATAAATGTGTTTTCCATATATAAACTATAGTAAACTTGACCCCCTCCCCAGGGGGAAACGTGAGACCCCAGGGTTATATAATTCACAATTTTAGTAAAGGACCATAACACCTTTCTATCTATGAAAAGTATTTGATTCTACCATTTGACTCCGCCCCTCAGGCCCCTGGGGTTAGTCCTAGAAAATGTGTTAATAGGATATAATGGCCATCTCATACTGATAATTCTGACAACATTTGACTCATTTCCTAGTACAAATAACCAAATAATGCTCAAAAATGTGTTTTCCCTATATAAACTATAGTAAACTTAACCCCCTCCCCAGGGGGAAACGAGAGAGCCCAGGGTTATATAATTTTCAATTTTTCTAAACGACCTAAGACCTTTCTACCTATGAAGAGTATTTGATTCTACCACATCTGTGAGAAGAGAAGATATTTGAAATTTTACTCAATTTTACCCCTTTTGGCCCCTCCCACAGCCTCCTGGGGGTTGGGGACCATATAATTCACAATTTTGATTGGCCTTATGCCTTTAAAGGTTTGTGCAAAATTTTACTGAAATGGCTTAAGCAGTTTTGGAGAAGAAGTCGAGAATGTAAATTGTTTACGGACATACGACGGACAAAAGGCGATTAGAATAGGTCACTTGAGACTTCGTCTCAGGTGACCTAAAATGAGTGTCAAACGTTTACTCGAAACTATATGAACATTACCCTCGCTCATGGACATGCTTGTTTTGTTTACCATTCAGGTGTCGAACATATATGTATACACGAGGTATTTTTATGTATGGGAATCAACCCGTTCTATTTTAAGATTCCTTTACATTAGAAAGACACCAAGTGAAGTACGTTTCATAAGGGATGTTAATGTAGACCTTAGCATATTTTGTGAAAATATAATGGGACTTCAAGTCTTGTTTGCTAGTGTTATTTTATGAAAATAGTTTTGCTATAACTATGTATAATGAAAGTACAAACAAGATCGTCTTCTAAGACATGTACAAATGCATAATATATATCTCCGCCAGTATCAAAATCCAATATCACTTTTCTTTTATGAAGTACTGTGTGTGGACCCAAGTACTTGCAAACTTTACTGTAATACATGTATTTTCAAATTTCTTAAAATTTATTTTTAATTTTCCTGATCTTACATATTGCCGGATTACAACCAAATTTGGCATACGTTTTCTTCTCATCAAGCCTATTTAGCTATGGCTGTATCATTTACCTTGCGATGGACGTATCCTTTGCCACCTGGCAGTATCTTAATTTCAAATGTATTTCGAGGGTCCAGAAATGTTCTAGTGACATTTCAATAAAAAGAAGTCATTGATCAATGAAGATTTCTATGAGATGTTTTTATTGAAGAGAGTGGCCTTTACGTCTGAAGTCTAAAAGACAAAAGGTTACGCCATAACATTTCATACGGGCCAACCGAATCTAGGGGCCTGGTAATCTTTGCCTTTATATTATAGACTTAAGCGCACACTTGATGTCTTAAATGTGTCATTGGCATTTAGTTCAGCTTGTCTGAAGGACCGGTATGCTTACGCCAATACATAGCATCTCGTCTGTCCGTATACATTTCCTATATTTGGCTTTTATACATCAAGTTAATTTGGTTCTGCAAAATTATATATACTATCAATATACATAGTAATTTATTTAACAGATTTCAGGGCCTGCCCTTATCTTATCTTTTTCGTTCTTTTTAACTTGTTTCATTCTTCCGAGCCTCTACCATGATTTGGATTGGTTTGTTTATAATATTTACGTCGTATTAAGGTAGCTTCATACTTTTAGGAAAACCAGAGTAATTTTCCCCGTCTTTTCTGTATATGTTTCAAATCTGTATAGAAAAATGGGTGTTCTCGAGCTACTTTTTGAGATATTCGTTATATCCGAGGACCGTTTCTATACGTAATTATGATTTGCCATATTTTCGCCCTTAAAAAATCAATGAATAGGCAAAAAACTAAATAAAAACCCATGTCAATTTCACAATATCTGTATATGATATGCTCAAGGTAATATATTTTTCAAATATTATATCAAAACATGGGGTCCTCGATCAAATTTTCACAATATTGTAAGCCTAACAAATTATTACTTACAATCCTACCCCTATTTCATCCAGGGCTAAGACGGGTCAAATTTGACTATTTTTAAAAAATCGTGCCACAAAAAAAAACATTCTATATCAGTTCATATATTTTGTCATATCATATTAGATTTATATTTTATTTTTATGAATTTTCTCCAAATTTTGTGTTCTAAGGACATCCGTAGGCGATGTTTTTTTTTAGATTTCTGGAAATTCAGTCCGGATCTATCACCTCTTAGCATTTATTGCGAGGATCGTTACTTCCGGTGTTTGATAATCCGTTCCAATTTACGACAGGGGCAGCGAAAACTCATCTAATTTTCATTTCATTGCTTTCATTTGATTTATTTAATTCTTTAAACTTTCAATATTATACGTAGACAATTTTTACCTATTGAAAAAATATCCACGTGGAATGTCGTAGTGTATAGGAAACAATTCTGGAACTCAAAACAACATCGGCAGCTTCTGGTTTAGCGTCATATGAATTGGCGCTATCATGGACCTACCTTAACTAACAGCCAGGGTTATCCTAGGACACCCTCTCATGCAGTCGGTCTTCGTCAGCATGCTTCAGTCGCAAACGCTTTAAAATAGACGTATCGCTTACAATGTAGGAGATCGTCCTCAAATGATCTTGGCGTTGAATAGGGTGTTAGTCTAGTCTAATCATTATTTGCTTAAATAAAGTCCTTGCTACCAGGATCATGTAAGCACGGTCTCCCATGTATGCGGTGTGTAGTGTGTATAATATGGTTGGTAAGTATTTTGGGAGACTGCGTTATATAAATGTCACCAATTGGTTTGCTGGGGTTTTTGGGTATTTTCCCCAATTCTGTGATTTGGAGGTCCATCAGGATGTGGCTATTTAGTTTGGGGAATTAGCGTGGTATCGCATAAGCCACACCCTTCTGAAACCTCCCTTTTTGGTCTACGCACTTGGTTAACTGTTCATTTGATTTGTTGATGATTAACAAAACACAGTTGATTTCCTCTTCAGTATTTATTTTCCGTTTGGTCATTCTAACACACATTACATATTGGGATGCTGACCTGAACTATAAATTTGTCTGTAATGTCCATTGGTCCTGTGCACAGGCCAGCACACCACTTGCTCTCGGGTCCACACTCTTTTTCTAACTAACTAACACAATTCATATCCTTATCCCTTATGTTACAATTAATTACTAAAGATACGAAGTTATACTTTGATTGGCTATACAATTAATTAGTGGGCGGAGTTACCCTAAAAATCTTACATTACAGTGATAATCTAATATGTCCTTACAGTAAATGCCTATGGTTAACATTGTACAATAGAACACAAATTAAATGGACATGTTTATTTTACTAGTTAAAATTAGACTGGCTGAGCCAGCTTAGGGGCTTGTCACCTGTCGACTCCCTTTACATGCCAAGACTGGTCACTGGTCAACCTGGACTAATGAACACTATTCAAATCCAATTATGTTTTTGTTTGTTTGATTTATTAACTTCCTATTAACAGCTATGGTCATGTAAGGACGGCCTCCCATGTATGCGGTGTGTTGCGTGTATGTTGTGCGAGGTGAGTGTACTGGGAGACTGCGGTATGTTCGTGTTGTGTCCTCTTGTATAGTGGGACTGTTGCCCTTTTTATAGTGCTATATCACTGAAGCATGCCGCCGAAGACACCAAGCAACACACCCCACCCGGTCACATTATACTGACAACGGGCGAACCAGTCGTCCCACTCCCTGTGTGCTGAACGCTAAGCAGGAGCAGAAACTACCACTTTTATAGACTTTGGTGTGTCTCGGCCAGGGGACAGAACCCAGAGCCTTCCTCACAGGGGCGAACGCTCAACTCAAGGCCAAAAGTGAGGCGGTGCCAAGGTAGGCATTAGGAAATCCAATTATCTAATCTTAGCTCTATTCAAATCTAATTATCTAATCCTAGCTCCAAAATCTTGAATGTAAACCAACTATAATAATCTCCTATATTTGAAATACAATAGATACTGAAATATCTGAACAAATGTTTGAAATATAAAAATTACTATTTTTGTACCGTGAGACAAATGTTATGTCTTCTTGTATAGTGGAACTAATGCCCTTATTGTAGTGCCATATTACTGAGGTATGTCATCAAAGACATCAACCAACACATCTCAGGGGGAACGAGAGACCCCAAGGTACATTTTTTGTAAAGGACCTTATCTATGAAGAGTATTTGATTCCACAACAACTGTGAGTGGAGAAGATTTTGAAAATTTACACCCTTTGGCCCCTACCACAGACCCCCTGGGGGTTGGGGACCATACAATTTACAATTACTCCTTAGAAGCTTTGTGCAAAATTTTATTGAAATTGCTTCGGCAGTTTTGGAAAAAATGTCGAATATGTAATTTGTTTACGGACATATGACGCACGGCGACAGACAAAAGGCGATAAGAAAAGACCTAAAAAGAAAAGACAATTTTATTCGCCTTTTAATATCATGCATTGAGGCAGCAGGCACAATTCTTACAGTCTTCCTGCGAGATCAATTAGCTGATCGTTTAGCAGGAACGGAATCTATCAGTTGTACAGGCTACTGTGTGCATCGGCCAGATTTTAAATTAAGTTGTATTTCACGATCATACATCAAGGCAACAGGTAAAATACTAACGCCCTACCTGTAGGGCCTGTATGTGTGGATGGCTATATCATTTCTACGGCTGTGGTATGTTCGGTATGAAAGTCCTGACCATTTTATTGTTCTCAAGTATTTTTTTTTATTTCAACAATATTTTATTGATATTATGTACATCAATAGGATCAGACATCAGGCTACGCCTATTTAAGTCCTCTCCAGATCTTATTTTAAAGTATAAACATGAATTCATTCTGCAATTATTTAATACATATATTTATATATACAAATAAATTGAATTAATTACAGTATAGTGATAATAATATTAATAATTACTAATTAAAGGGGGATAACTCCAATCTATTTTTAAAGAAAATGTTTCAGAACAAGTTTAGTTATTTGGATTTCATATTCCTAGTGATTGTAGTTTTTGGATAGGGATAAGAATCATGCTCATTTATTGACAGACTAACATACATACACACCATGAGATATTAGGCCAAAAAGTCCCCGTGCTTATGCACAATGACCCATCCCTTTGGAATATATGTATGAAAGTCTGACATCAAATGAGCATTTTGTCTTCAGTTGAATATGAAAAAAAATTGGTAGGAGATTGAATGCAATTTTTTATACAATTGGAGTTAACCAACATTTATGGTTCTAATATGTACAGTTTGATTATTCAATTATATAATTATTATAGTATAAAAGATTCTCAATATTCGATAAACAGTATTCAGTATCCATCCAGCCAGGATAGTTTAGAGTAAATTAGAAATAAATATTAACATATACAATAGTTTAGATGTTTAATTGCACTGCTAGATAGTATTTTGACTATCAAGTAATTAGATATGGGTACTTGTTACTTGTTTTTGTTTGCTTATATATGCAGAGGGCTATGATACATGTATATAAAATATATTCTCAAGTATGCCGCCAGAGACAAAATATTCGAATGATTTTCCATAGACGACGGTATCGACTGTCACTGCCGAGGTTTCATCTTGAATACCCCTGAATTGAAAATTGAGTGAATTTTGTGAACATGTATTAATACATTAAGCAACTGTGAAAACTTACGTATTGTACTGTTATCCAAGTAGTTACCGGAGAGGGCTAATATGCATGTTGCCAAATTCTGAGTCAATAGTCATTCCTCACCAAAAAATACACAATTTAAACAAACATCTTTGTAATGAAATATCTTAAAACTGTTTTTTAGGACATTAAGCAAAAGGAGCCGAATGAGTGAAGCACGAGTGCATTTTCCTATGCAGTTGTCAAATACAGTATTGATTTTTTCAAAAATAATAATTCGGAACCAATCATAGCCTTCACTTACCCGTAACTCCAACTTTAGGCTGACATTTGGGTTAATATTCTCGTTTGATTTATCAAAAGGTTGATCTCATACTGAATAAATGTGACAGAAATGTCCTATGGAAGATTCAGGTTTATCGACACAAGTACTTAATTGGCGGCAAATGTAGAGTGAACCGCCGACGTCAACATTTTGGATTGACTGATAAGTTAATCAAAACTTGCACGGGGTCGATCGAATTTAGCTAAGCGGTTTGCGTTGAAGTGATATGAGCAATCTAGACGTAAATTCCCACGAGGGTGGCTATGTAACACCACCGCGTACATTAAACTCCTTTAGCAAATTGTCAATAAATTAGATAGATTCCAAAATGAGAGGTATACAGCATGCTGCCCAGAGTGGTTTATGGACAGGAAAACCGCTGCAAAATTGATTTATCTTGTCATATATATTTTATCAACATATAAAATAATTTATTTTCTATCGGATTTCCATAGAATCGCCATCCCCACAAGCATACCGTACAGTCCTCCCCTCCTTCTGCTCATCGATTTGGATTCCCCTAAAGGTTTTGAAAACAGAAGGATACATGTCAATAAAACAAGCAGTTTGAGCAGGAGTTTAATTGAAGAAAAAGTATTCGCCATAGTAACGCCAAGCAGTACATGTAGGTTTTAATGTAATTGACATTTATTGTTAGAATCTTTAATCGCTGTCAATTATTAAACCATTCAAATCGTTATAACAATTAATTGAATAAGAACAAATGATATCTGAATCAATTTAACTTTAAAATGAAGACATTAGAGTTACGCCCGGCCCCCCTAGTCTACTATGGAAATCTCAGTTAAAGGTGGACAGTGTTAATCTTGGTTACGTCCAGTGACGTCGCACAGTATTTTGCTCCCAAGATTTGTTTGGGAAACCTTTCTTCTCCGTTTTCCTAATGCTAGTTTGCCGATTTTTATCTTTCATTGCTACTGCTGGCTTTTTTTTCAATTTTTTTAAATGTATTTTCAGTTCATCGCTTCCCGTGTTAAGATTCGTCGTCGAGGCTTCAGCACGATGTCCCAGAGTGCAGTGATAGTTATTACGATATCAGCGATTGCATTTTGACATATTGTGGTAGCAGTGATTTCCTTAACTGTTTTTGCGTTGAATTACAATTGTTCCTTGTAAATCTCATTTGGCGGGGCTTCACTTCGAGCAACAGAAAATGCCGATGTATAATTTATAAGTCTATTATAAACAAATGCTTTTATTTTGTGGTTCCTGTATTTTCATTCTGATCATAAGCCTTGGCCAATTTCTGTCATTCTTATTAGTTTACAAGTATATTAAGCATTTAATGTATGTTTGTTATTGTCATTTTCAATTTTTTTTTTTTTGATTTATTAACGTCCTATCAACAGCTATGGTCATGTAAGGACGGCCTCCCATGTATGCGGTGTGCTGCGTGTATGTTGTGTGAGGTGAGTGTACTGGGAGACTGCTGTATGTTCGTGTTTTGTCTTCTTGTATATTGGAACTGTTGCCCTTTTTATAGTGCTATATCACTGAAGCATGCCGCCGAAGACACCAAGCAACACACCCCACCCGGTCACATTATACTGACAACGGGCGAACCGGTCGTCCCACTCCCTGTATGCTGAACGCTAAGCAGGAGCAGAAACTACCACTTTTATAGACTTTGGTGTGTCTCGGCCAGGGGACAGAACCCAGAGCCTTCCTCACAGGGGCGAACGCTCAACTCAAGGCCAAAAGTGAGGCGGTGCCAAGGGAGGCATTAGGAAAGATAAAGTCAGTTAGGAAGAAGAGAAAAGATAAGATCCTAAATTTAGTCGCCTTTTACGATCATGCAATAGGGGCAGCAGGTACAATTCTAACGCCCTACCTGCAGGGCAGTCATTTTCAATTAAAATTCAGTTTTGGTTAATATGAATTTTATGTTTTTCCTATATTTAATAAAAAGATCTACTCAAATATTAAAATAAAAGTAAAATAAAAAAGTCATGTTAAGTGAATGGTCATTGAGGCCAGCACCTCCGCCGCATACACACGAGTCAAGTCCCGTGCATATACACAAGTCAAATCAGCTACCGTATACGACCCAATTAGCGCCTCCGGTCCTCCTTTTAGTAGTCCTCATCACGGAATGTTTAGGCTTATTTTATTTACGTCCTACGAGCAGCCAGGGTAATGTAAGGACGGCCTCCAATGCAGTGCATTGCGTGTTGGTAGGAAGGAGACGTGAGGAAGAAATGAAAAGATCCTAAATTAAGCCGCCTTCGACGATCATGCCAATATAACCAGCAGGAACGCCTTACCTGCAGGGCAACTATTTTTACTGATCTATTTGTTTGTTTTACGGCCCATCGACAACTAAGGCCATTTAGGCCCAAACTACAGGGCAGGCATTAGTACCAGGACATAAACTAGGACTGTATCTAAAAGATCAGGATAAGAAAAAGGCACGCAAAAACTAAAAAAAAAATTGTAAATGTTGATTTAATAAAAGGGGTTACATAGGATAAAATAGTTTTGGCTAAAACACATGAGAAAACTCATGCACAATGTTGAAGAAACGATGAGTGTTGCGTTGATATGAATAAAAGATGAGATGAGAATACGTTCAAATTTTGTTAAAAATGCCGATCTCTTTGAGATAACTGAAAATACGATTATGTTTCACGGCATGAAACAAAGTGTACATGTCGGAGACATCATAGTACTTATCTCGTATGTGTTTAAAATCAATACAATGCAATAGAACATGCTCGACTGTGAGAGGAGAATCACATGCATGGCATGTAGGAGGATCCTCCCCTCTCAATAGATAGGAATGTGTAAAATATGTGTGTCCAATTCGGAGCCGAAAGAGAACAACTTCCTCTCTGCGGTCTCTCCGACTGGACAGATTAGGATTAAGTGTAGGTTGTATTTTAAATAGTTTATTGTTTCTTTCGGTAGACCACCTTTGTTGCCAATGGTGTTTAAGGGCTGACTAAATGTAAGGTTTGATGTCGGTGAAAGGTAGTTTGAAATGTGTTTGTGCTAGGCGAAGAGCAGTCTTAGCTGCTTTATCGGCCTTTTCATTTACCTTTATACCCACATGGCTGGGAATTCAGAGAAGTAATTTGAGTTTTAGAAGACAATCGAAATCTTTGGATTAAAATATTTTGGATTAATGTGTTTCTAGGGTTTCTTGATTTCAAAGCGTGAAGAACCGAAAGAGAGTCGGAACAGATGATTTCAATGCTGATCTAGAATTCAAGACTGAAAATATGACAATCAATGGTATCTTTGATTTCTTTAGCAAATTGTTTTATTGCTTACTTTGTACAATAATTCACTAAACAATAAATCCTTATTTGTTACCACAAACGTTTAGCAGTTAATTCCTAATGGTTAAAATGGCAATTTGAAAAAAAAAGTCTAGAACTTGTCACGTTGCCGTTGTTACCTGTACCAAGTTTAACGCAGTGTATGACGGTTAGCTTCCCCGAATATAGAAGAGAATCAACTGATCAGAGCAGTGTAACTTACGATGGCCGAAAACGGACTGACATAAATTGTGTTACTGGTAATATGTATTCGCCAGCAAAATATGTACGTACAAATTTTGTGTAAAAAAACCTATTGTGCATGCTATAGTAGAACGTTTTTGTCAACAAAAACTGTACGTACATGTTTTTTTGCGGAAACCTGTTGTTATGATATTATCAGAGTTAGTTGTGGGCAGGGCCAAAAAGGGGAAATTTTCTTAATTTTAGCTTTAAAATCCTACTCCTCCTTCATCCTTGGATGGATGGAAACCAAAATTGATTTGAAACATTGTTCGGAAAGGGCAATCATATTTTATATACATGAGCCTGCTCCGACCTCTAGGGACTGAGGCGTGGGGCCACAAAAGGGAAAATTTTCTTAATTTAAGCTATAAAGTCTTACCTCTCCTTAACTCTTGTGTTGATTTCATCCATATTTTGTTTGTAACATTAATGGCAAAGGACAATCATATTTTATATAAAGATTTTCCATGATGGCTGCTGGCCCACTTCCTGTTTTAAGATTTCGGTCTCTGATCTCAATGAAATATTGATCTATAAGAGTTCTAAGGGATACCGAACAACACGCCAACATTTTCGTAAGGATTTTGGTATTCCAAGGTGGCAGCTGGCCCACTTCCTGTTTACAGATTTCAGTCACCGATCTCAATGAAAATTGGTCTATAAGGGTTCTAAGAGATGTTGAACAACATGCAAGCATTTTTGTAAAGATTTTGGTATTCCTTTTGTTTGTTTGTTTGTTTGATTAATTAACGTCCTATTAACAGCTATGGTCATGTAAGGACGGCCTCCCATGTATGCGGTGTGTTGCGTGTATATTGTGCGAGGTGCTTGTTTTGGGAGACTGCGGTATATTCATGTTGTGTCTTCTTGTATAGTGGAACTGTTGCCCTTTTTAGAGTGAAGCATGCCGCCGAAGACACCAAGCAACACACCCCACCCGGTCACATTATACTGACAACGGGCGAACAAGTCGTCCCACTTCCTGTATACTGAGCGCTAAGCAGGAACAGAAACTACCACTTTTACAGACTTTGGTGTGTCTCGGCCGGGGGACAGAACCCAGAGCCTTCCTCACAGGGGCGAACGCTCAACTCAAGGCCAAAAGTGAGGCGGTACCAAGGGAGGCATTAGGAAAGATAAAGTCATTTAGGAAGAAGAGAAAAGATAAGATCCTAAATTTAGTCGCCTTTTTTGATCATGCAATAGGAGCAGCAGGTACAATTCTAACGCCCTACCTGCAGGGCCAGATTTTTTTTTTGGTATTCCAAGGTGGGCGCTGGCCCACTTCCTGTTTTCTGGTTTCAGTCTCCGATCTCAATGAAAATAGGTCTTTAGGGGGTTTCAAGTGATGGCGAACAACATGCAAATATTTTCGTAAAGATGTTGGTATTCCATGATGGCCGCTGGGCCAACATCCTGTTTTTATATTTAGGTCTCTGATTTCAATGAAAATAAGTATATAGGGTATAAGGGATGCTGATCAATATGATATAAGATTGTCGCTGGGCCAATTTCCTGATTTCAAATTTTCGTCTGCATTTCATTGAATATCAAAGTACCTCAAAATTTCTTCCAATATGACACTGTGCAACTGCATTTTTGATTTATTGCAGGTGGGGATGAGGAGGGGCAGGGAGAGGCCGTTTGGGGGATTATTTAATGGTGTCCATTACAATGGGTAGTAGATTTAGACTTAAAATCCTAATCCTTCTTAACCCTTGAGTGGATTTATCCATATTTTGTGTAAAACATCATAGAGGAAGGAATATCATATATCATATAAACGAGTTAGGTCTGACCCCTTGGGACAGAGGAGCGGGGTTTAGAAGGCGGAACTTTGATGATATTTTACTTTAAAAGCCTACTCTTCTTTAATCCTTGAGTGGATTAATGATTCTATTTTTGTGTGAAACATCACTGGGGAAGGAAAATCATATTTAAATAAACGAGTTAGGTCCGACCTTTGGTGACAGAGGGGCGGGGCTCAGAAGGGGAAACTTTAGTTGAGGACAATCATATTTTATAAAAGACCAAGGTAAGACCCATTGAAATAGAACGGCGGGGGTCCAAAATGGGAGCTTTGCTGATATTTAGCTTTAAAATCTTACTCCTCCTTAATCCTTGAATGGGTTACAACCACTTATGGATGAATTAAGGTCTACCGAGTTTGTTCAACAAATGACATTTAACTATTACAGAAACTTACAAATTCAACTAAGGAGTTCCTTGTATTGTTTTTAATAATTGTTAACCACTACTTTATACTGTGACTTTGTTGTTTAGTACCATGAGCCGGATGACCGTGAAGGCCCATGGGCTCTTGTTTCATTTGATATTTTTTACAACACTACGGTTTAAGGTATATTTACATTGACGACGAGACGATGGTGTCCATAATGGCTAAGCCAATAGGCCTAGTTCATGATTACTGTTTACCACGAGACCTAATTTGAACAATGTCGTGCGAACTGAGACTAGCGAGGACGATACCGGTTCTGATGTAAATCGACTGGTGGAAACAGGGCAGGTGAATGGTTGAGTTACAAGTGTTGGCGACAATGTTAGATCAGCGTCAACACTCTAAACAACCATTCGTCTATAAATTAAACCTGGCAGGGGTTAGACTCGATTCTTTATATCCGGTGTGACAACATATTGTGCAGCCATATTACAGATTCCTACTGGGAAAATGCACGGTTTAAACAACAAGACATGGGGCGTCAACATGAAGTTGGGAACAGGTATGATTGGTTTGGTTTGGTTCTTTAATTAACTTCCTATTTACAGCTATGGTCATGTAAGGACGGCCTCCCATGTATGCGGTGTGTTGCGTGTATGTTGGAGGATGAACAAAACAACTTGCACAATAAATTCAGTATTAGTGCTGTAGGCGTACTGCCAATATTGGCCCACTACTTAGCGTAAACTTCTTCGCACCAATGCTTAATTGATGCACACATGTATACATATGCATTGTAAATCTCTACCTTGTTAAAATACAGTCTGCAGGGGGTTAGTTTGTTTGAGTAATCTGTAAGGTTTGTTTGTTTAATTAACGTCCTATTAACAGCTATGGTCATGTAAGGACGGCCTCCCATGTGTGCGGTGTGTTGCGTGTATGTTGTGCGAGGTGCATGTTTTGGGAGACTGTGGTATATTCATGTTGTGTCTTCTTGTATAGTGGAACTGTTGCCCTTTTTATAGTGCTATATCACTGAAGCATGCCGCCGAAGACACCAAGCAACACAATCCACCCGGTCACATCATACTGACAACGGGCAAACCAGTCGCCCCACTCCATGTATGCTGAGCGCTAAGCAGGAGCAGAAACTACCACTTTTATAGACTTTGGTGTGTCTCGGCCGGGGGACAGAACCCAGAGTCTTCCTCACAGGGGCGAACGCTCAACTCAAGGCCAAAAGTGAGGCGGTGCCAAGGGAGGCATTAGGAAAGATAAAGTCATTTAGGAAGAAGAGAAAAGATAAGATCCTAAATTTAGTCGCCTTTTACGATCATGCAATAGGGGCAGCAGGTACAATTCTAACGCCCTACCTGCAGGGCCAAGACGGCCTCCCATGTGTGCGGTGTGTCGCGTGTATGTGGTGCATGTTTTGGAAGACTGCGGCATATTCATGTTCTGTCTTCTTGTAAAGTGGAACTGTTACCCTTTTTATAGTACTGTATCACTGAAGTATGTCGCCGAAGACACCAAGCAACACACCCCATCCGGTCACATTATACTGACAACAGGCGAACAAGTCGTCCTACTCCCCGTATGCTGAGCGCTAAGCAGGAGCAGAAACTATCACTTTTAAAGACTTTTGTGCGTCTCGACCAGGGGACAGAACCCAGAGTCTTCCTCACAGGGGCGAACGCTCAACTCAAGGCCAAAAGTGAGGTGGTGCCAAGGGAGGCATTGGGAAAGATAAAGTCAGTAAGGAAGAAGAGAACCAATAACATCCTAGTCACCTTTTACGATTGATGCAATAGGGGCAGCAGGTACAATTCTAACGCCCTACCTGCAGGGACCAGTAGGTTAGTGGGTACATTTAATTATGTCTGTCGTCTTCGAATTGTTATAAGCTATCTGATTGGTCCACTCGCTCCTAGTAGTCGATCAGAAAGCTTGTATCAAATCGGAGACGACAGACAAAAAACGGCCGAGATCGGTGATCATCTGTTCTGCATGATAATAAATGGAGCGTGGGGATCGCTAAGGAATACTTACGTGCAATTTTTATAAGTGAGTTTATATTGAGGATCTGCATTTCAGGGATGCATTCGTTGAATAGATGGCGATTTTATTCGGTCTGTGCTCATTAGGGAATCGTGACCTGGGGATATAGGGTGTACTTTTCCGACTAACGATTTTTACACGAATCCTCGTAATTCAACTTTCGATATGAAATAAGATTCGCCCATAATCCCATCATATCATATACCATAGTGATCAGTAAGGAATTGTCTTCAATGTAAGCTAAAAATATTCAGATCGGCTGATTTTTGTGGTGTTCAGAGCATTTTAAAATTAATTACCCCATTTTCTGGAAATGGCATACAGGGCTAAGTAAACCTTTCAGTATTTTTGGTATTTTTTAATTGCTATCAATCACAACATCCTATCTTCAGCCTCTAACCGACCAATTAAGAGAGGAATGAAAATCAATCATGTTCAAATTGCTTATAATGTAATCATTTCATTCTTTCTAGGGGAATTAGATCAAGTTAGGAAATTGTAAACATTTTGATTATCAATTGATTGGTGCCCTTCAATTCATTTAGAATTTATAAACATACAAAATAATCTCGCATATTGATTTGTTCTGATTAATAGGTAAACCTGAAAAATACAGTCTCTTACTGAAACTTTTTCTAATAAATTAGATGAATAAATTGCATATACGAGTTATTTCTAAAATTTTGTCAATTTCTTATCGGCAAAATTACATGACATTATGATGCGATTGTACAATATACCTTTTCTGATTTTTTTTTCAGGTTTAGATATGACTAAAACTCCTGTAGTCAACATTGATACAGTCAAAGACGAGCCCAGGACGTGTGAGCCATCAAAATTGCATATAATGACCATTGTGAAAACATTTAAGGCCACACAAATGCTAAAAACTGGTAAAGGAACAAATTACCATTGTTGAAAAGAGCATTTATTTATGGTTCAAGAATTTCAAAATAATACCAATCTAATATCAAAAATGATTATCCTAAAATTACTACATGCATATATATACATAATGAGTAATGATTTGTTTTGCTTTGTATTCTAAAATAATAAAAAAAAATCATTAACTCGCACAAAACTTTTTATAATATATATCTCTGTGTAGATGAATTCATCAGCTCATTTCCAGAAGTTACTCTTTGAAGATGTGAAAAGTGTCGAGCAGTTAACAAAGCATAAATGAAGATTGGATGACCTTACGCAAGGGAAGGATAACTTCAAATTTCCATTCAGTAAATACGAAAATGCTAATTTTGCAAGAAAAAAACCATCAGTAGATTTTTCGTCGTTATGTAATACCAGTTTAGGTGTTACAAACCAATCTTTACAATATGTAAGATTGCGTAACCCATATCTTGCTGTCTGATTTATTACTATCATGTTCATGCTGTGGGGAAGGTTTTGTTGATGTCAGGTTTCCTTTAGTCGTGTGATGTGATTTTTTTTTTTATTTATTTATTTTCTTTTTTATAATTGCTCTCTTCCAAAATATTTGGAGAATTCAGGTAGTGGTAAAATCACATTTAAGAACAGTGAATATTTGTGTCAAGTATATAAGGCTAAATGGGTATAACACGTAAGAAATGGTGTGAAGTTTTTGAACATACTCCAATGGCAATTTTTGTCAAGAGATTTTTTTTGGTGCTGTCTATCTTATTTAGTATTGGTCTTCAAATGGTGAACCAATTGATGAACCAACCAAAGACAACATGAAGGATGTTCATGCGCCCATGGATACCACTACTGAGATCCCTGATCCAACAAGGGTGTGGTTTTATCCAGCATGTCGGAAAACTGTGAAGGAGATGGAATATGTACAGATTTCAAAACAACGTAGTGTTTGTTATTATGCATGTAACAGATAGCGAAATTACTCCGGTGTAAAAATATTTCACCTCTTACTGAAGTTGGACTCGATGAAACAACTTAAAAATCCTGTTTCTTTTGCTCATACACTTGGGTATGTCAAAATGACCAGTGCGTTAAGAATGACTGGGAATTATGGAGGATTTACAATCCAAATGCCAGAAAATGAGGATCCACAAAACATAGAAGAAAATCTACTAAGTGATTGCGGCACTGATTTACTTATTGATTTTCTTGACAAAAATGAGATAGAAGACATAGGAGAAATGATGCGTGATGCAGAAGAGCCATTGACAGCTGGCTCACCAGTAGCTTCTTCAACTGAACTAAATTAGAAGAAGAAAACATGTCTAAATTTACTTAAAGGACTATTCTCCCAATTCTCGAGCCATTTTGGTTTTTCATCACCCTCATATAATTTCAAGTAATTGTGTTGAACTACCTTAGTTTTGATTATTTTAACAGTCAGGGTCATGTAATGACGACCTCCCATGAAAGCAGTGTTTATGAAGTGCGAGGTGTACGTTTTGGGAGACAGCGGTATGTTCTTGTTGTGTATTCTTGTATAGTGGAAATGTTGTCATTTTTATAGTTCTATATCACTGAAGTATGCCGCCGAAGACACCAAGCAGTACACCCCACCCAGTCACATTATACTGACAACGGGTGAACCACTCCCTGTATGCTGAGCGCTAAGCAGGAGCAGAAACTATCACTTTTATAGACTTTGGTGCGTCTCGGCCAGGGGACAGAACCTAGGGCCTTCCTCACAGGGACGAACAATCAACTCAAGGCCAAAAGTGAGGTGGTGCCAAGGGAGGCATTATGAAAGATAAACTCATTTAAGAAGAGAAAAGATAAGGTCCAAAATTTAGTTGCCTTTTACGATCATGCAATAGGGGCAGCAGGTACAATTCAAAGGCCTACCTGCAGGGCCCCTGTGAGGAAGGCTCTGGGTTCTGTCCCCTAGCCGAGACACACTATAACTCTATAAAAGTGGTAGTTTTTGCTCCTGTTTGGCGCTTAGCATACAGGGATTGGGACGACTTGTTCGCCCGGTGTCAGTATAATGTGACCGGGTAAGGTGTGTTGCTTGGTGTCTTCGGCGGCATGCTTCAGTGATATAGCACTATAAAAATGGCAACATTTCCACTATACAAGAAGACACAACAAGAACATACCGCTGTCTCCCAAAACGTACACCTCGCACTTCATAAACACTGCTTTCATGGGAGGTCATCATTGCATGACCCTGACTGTTAAAATAATCAAAACTAAGGTAGTTCAACACAATTACTTGAAATTATATGAGGGTGATGAAAAACCAAAATGGCTCGAGAATTGGGAGAATAGTCCTTTAAGTAAATTTAGACTTTTGTCGTACTATTTCCAATTTATTTTGTTCTTTTACAGACGATATCTGACTGCTTTAAATGCTCGCTCTGCAACTTGGATTTCGGGATAAATCATTCTGCGAATGTCACCTGTTCTGCATACACAGTGGTTTCGTCTATCGGTGTACGACCTGTAAGGTAACGTTCGCGAGAAGAGATACCAAGCACCGTAGCTGTAAGAACAGCATTACAGCAATTGTAAAGAGAAGTACAATGACATATAAATTGGATAAAATACGAGAATATGATCAGTTTATGAGGGATGTTGCATGCAAAATTGTCATAATTAAAAAGGCTGAGGAACCGGTAAATGGTGTTATTGATCGCAAGAAAGCTGCCCCCATAAAACACTACAATTGGAAGTAGAAATTGAAGACCGCAATCATACCATTGGGGAGGAAAGTCCGACTCCAAGGGAAATGGAAAACGCAAAGGAGAATCCAAAGGAGAACGAGAAGGAGAATGTTAATCCGAAAAGTAGTGATATGCAGTTAAAACGTGTGAGATACTCTCTTATAAAGAAATGGGATTTACCGTCTCGGACACATCGTCTATTGTCTCTGAGAACAAGAGAAGTGAAATACCTGCATCCAAAGATCCTGTAAAGATGGTCAGAGATGGAATTTCTATCGAATCGGAGTACTATGTAGACACCTTGCCCGACGGCCTACAGTACCAGCCAACTGAAATGATAACAAAAGATTATTAAGGAACAGCAGGCCAGCCAGATGGTGTTGAAAATTTGGGGGTGGGGTGGAGAGAAATTTGAATGCGCTGCAACAACATTGCAAAATATTAGTTAGGAAACAAATTTCAGTGGCTGAACCATAACAGGAAATGACTTGGATAATTACTGATCAATATGTATTGAATCAAGTTAAGAGATTAATTAATTAAAGTAAATGTACAGTTCAGTAAATATTAATTTATTAATTAAATTATAGGGTATCATATTGATACATATTCCTCACAATTATTGAGATATTTCAAGAACTATAATAGTAATATTTTATGAATTGAAATGAGCTGATATTCCTTATTGAATATTCGGCTATATGAATTATTTTAAATTATTGAACCCAGTAACTTTTTGTAGCATCATCTTTGGAAAAAACCCACAGAAAATAAAGTATGAAAAGCTAATGAATAACTAAAAGAAGTTCAAAGAGAAAATGTCTTTGTGGTTTTCCTATGGAAATGGGATGGCCTAGTACTTGATATTTCTACACCCTTTTTCAGTATGATTTCCCTGGTCAACATCTTTACTATCTTCCTAGAGGAAAGCCCCTTTCTTGGCAGTATCCAATGTAGGAAACAATGTATCTCTCCTCATCCGAAGATAACATTCGGATGGGCTAACCTGTATTATTATCCCAGATGTGCCTCTGTATGACAGTGTAAGTGAGTTGATAAGTTTTTGTTGCTGCTATCATCGACATCCCATTCTTAACAGCACGAAGTCATTGTAAAGGTCTTCTGGTGTGTAACTTTTGTATTTTACTTTAAAAGAGTGGTTAAAATATTTGTATATATTTTTATATCATTTTCTCATTACATTTATTTAACTGTTTTGATCTCTGTATTGTTTGAAACATTATATCCTATTTATCGCAGTGTTTAAACCAAAGTGTTTATTGCGCATTGTTGTTGTGAATAACATTACAAATCATATGAATTTTGAAAAGGATGTATTTTAATGTTCATTAATATTAAACTGATAATTCCTGAAGCGTATTTTTCCTTGAGTTCACATGATCATTCTGTAATATTACTTTTTTGTACAATAATATCTTTGTGTTTTTTGCTGATGGAGAAACACAATAGCTTGATTGTTTTGTTTTTCAATGATTTAATCATTTATCCCTTTGATATACGACAATACACAAATAATAAGTATGCTAGTAACAAACATGACACAGCCATGATAAAAGGGAAACAACTCAATATTGAAATCCGGACCAAACTCCTTGCAAGTACCTGTTCGTTTAGAACGCACTATCGACATGCATGAACACCATTGTAGAGTGATAGTTCTCCCATACTTCACAGGAATATCCCGTGGTTGCTAGGGAAAAGATAACTCTGTCTTACACGGGAGGGGGGGGGTAAGACAAAGACAGCCCACATGCGCTAGACAATTACGTTACGTTATCAATACATCACGCGTTGTAACCGCGGCGTACATTGTAGATGACGTCATCAATTTTGACGGATAACGACGTTCCTGCATAATGTTGCAACGAAACAGCTAGAAATAAACAGGAATTTCGTCTTTCCTTTTTCTACTAAGTTTCGGGTTGATATGCCAAAATCTTTCACTCGGGTTGAGATATCCCTGTCCACGTGGCAGACCCATGAAAAATTCTATTATTCCATCATGGCGGCAATACCAAATTGCTACGAGTGTCATTGCTGAAAAAGGGTTTGAATACCAATATTTTTTGACGAATATTTTCCAATTTCGTTTTCCATCCTAATTTAAAGATGCTCCACCGCCGACAGAGCATAAATGATATTCATCATTTGAACAATAATTGGTGTTTAATCGGGTGTATATGTATATAATTAACACAAAAATAATGTAAAATAATTTACTTCGCCTTTAATGCATGCGCAATCAGTACTTCATTCCATATAGGATATAGAGGCACGGAATTTTTCGGGATGCAATGAATTATTTTTTTTATATTTTTAACGTGAAGTAAAATTAGAAGCTCAAACTTTTCAATGGTGGTAATGGTGTAAAATAAGGAACTTTTGTAACTAAAGAAAAATACAAAATCGCCTGCTCTGTTTTAATAGTGAAAAAGATACCATTTGTCAGCGGTGGAGCATCTTTAAGGTTTATACTTTTATGTTTTATGACATTTTGTGCAATATAACCAGGCTATAGGCCAATCCAGTATTAGTTTATCGAGTTACCTCCCATGCAACGCGATCGAAGCGCCACGGTTATAGAGCACTTCCGGTGTAGATAGAAGCGTCGTTGGATACCGTCTGACAGATGTAAGACACCGGTGATATATCGATAGTTTTATCTCGTCATGTACTAACTTTTTTCTATGCTGTTGCTGTTTTGACATTTTACATACATTTTGTACGTTTTTTATACAAATCTACATGGAATTCACTAATATTTTATAAAATTATACAGTACGAATATCGACGACCCAAGTTCGTCAACACTTGAGTTTTTCTCGACTTGGAAAGTTGATGCTCTCCGTTTTTTCCTGGAAAAAAAGGGTCTCAGTCGTGATGGCAATAAAAGTGAATTAGCAGCACTATGCTTTGCAGCAATAAGATGAACGTACCTGTTGTACCCTCTTTTGACACTATACAGAAAGAGAACACACTTAACCATCACATGTACATCACTCTATGGGAAAGGAGGTTGGTCTCAATCTTTTTTTAACATGCAGTCCTTGAGCACTTCATCCATGAGATATTTTAGAATATTTTCTCTAACTTATGTACATTTGTTCAACACAAATGGCATAGCTCAGCTAGTTCTATAAATGAAAGAAATTCAACTCATATCATATATCATAATCAATATAAATACAAGATATCTTCCTGTCTCAAATGAATCACAGAATTGTGGACATAAATAATATTTAAGTTGGATACAGATTTTGTTTTTTGGTTTTCTTTTTACAAATGCACTTCAATTTCAACATTTGTCTAGACATTAAAGCAAACATACATGAACTCATAATTGTGCCATTTTTTAAAAGAAATTTAGCTACTATTTTTATTAAATGCTTAAGTTAAATTATTCTCTCTTTACTCAATTTAATATTCAGTTTAATTTGTTCTCTCCTTTTTTCCAGAACAAAGGCCCCTAGTATCTTCTGCCAAAAGGACAATCCAGCCATTAGCTGCCACTGGAAAGACAAACGTTGATTTCAGAGCCTCACTTGGAGAAGCTCTGAAAGACATCCTTCCAAATGCTTGTTTGTTCACAGGTAATTCTTATAATTGATATGGTTATCACAAAACTCATGCTAAATAGTTTCCAGCATTTCAGATAACACAGAATCTTTCATGAGTGAAAGGGTAACAAAGTTGATTTATTTTGTCTAACCCTGGCTAATTATATGAAGGCTACACCGAAATCAATTGAATAAAACATGAGCCACAAAATGAAACCATATACATTTTCAAAATTAAGAAAAGTTAACAGACCCTAAATACAATTGTACAAATGTGAAAATATCTTGGTCATTAAAATAACTTTTTGGATTTGACTTAAAGATTGTATTTATGATTATAAAAGTCAATTGTCATATTGGATTACATGTGAAGACACTTGACAGCACAGAACAACACAATGTTGAGTCTCAAAGTGAGCCTCCAAAAGGTAACCTAATTTCAAAAGATCATTTTCCTAATTAGGGTTAGAAAATACTGACATTTTCAATGTAAAAGTTTAATTGAATTTGTATTCAGGGTTACATGTTTTTGACTAGGCGTACCATAATAAGTTTTGTAGAAATTTGTATAAACTATATTGGACCTGATAACGTCTTCATGTACATGTGGTATAATTTCTACAAAACTTATTATGATACAGTAGTGAATGCATAATGTTTGAATATTATAAATAATGTGTGTTTTTTAATAGACATGTATTTTTTTTACTATTTTTTACTTGTAGGATTAGATGTACTACACATACAAGATATGTGTATCAGTAACCCAGTAAAGCCACCCACTGATCAGACTACAAAAGGTAAATAAATCTTGTACATTTAACTAAAATGTAAATACATTGGATACATCTATTAAGTTTCATTTCCTTATTTCTCGGGTTTTTTTTTTTACTTTTGTATTAACTTCAAAATTTTATACTTCAATACTTCAAATGACAATACTAAATGTTAAAGCAAGTTGTACAATTTGAAAACCTGTGAACTTGTTTAATAACTAGCATACAGTAAACCCATGTACATTATCAATTTCATCTTGTTTGTTTGTTTGATTTATTAACGTCCTATTAACAGCTATGGTCATGTAAGGACGGCCTCCCATGTATGCGGTGTGTTGCGTGTATGTTGTGCGAGGTGAGTGTACTGGGAGACAGCGGTATGTTCGTGTTGTGTCTTCTTGTATAGTGGAACTGTTGCCCTTTTTATAGTGCTATATCACTGAAGCATGCCGCCGAAGACACCAAGCAACACATCCCACCCGGTCACATTATACTGACAACGGGCGAACCATCTGTTTAGAAGTGATAGAAAAAATTTATTTTCATAATTTCATTTATGTGTAGCACTGCTGAAGAAGACATCATTGATGGAGCTTGCTAATACCTCCAAAGATGTAGATGATTTTCTGCAGTCTATTCCCACATACACTCCAGAAGAAATTTTGAAAAGTTCTTTGTTGACCAAAGATCAGTCGAAATCAGAATTGTGGAAAGCTTCATGAACAGGCCGTATCACAGCTTCTAGGTACATATAAAAAGTCCTTCCGGTTAATACATATACAAATTTACAGTGAAACCTGCCTCAGCAACCACCTCTGTATAAAGACCACTTGCTCATCAAGTCACTTGGCTATAGAGAAAGTTAGGTGGTCTTTATAGACAGGTGTGAAAAGTTATAATATAGCAATAAAATAAAACAAATCATTGTAACACTTAATAAAATCAAACAATAAAAACCTATCTGTATCTAAATAACTTTCTATAAGAAATATCCAGATTATTTGATAGAAACATGAACACCTCATTAAAACAGACTGATGGTACTGAATTTTAGTATCCCTTGATCTGTTTAACCTAATTATATATATATAAGTAGTAACTCATTATGGATTTACAAACAGGTTCTATTCCGTGCACACAAAAGTTGCCACTATCAAGAGAAATCCAACGACTAACACAAGCTCTCTTCTGAATCAATTAACTACTGAGTCATCAATATCAGGTGAGAAATAAAAAAAATTTGTTTGTTTATTTGATTTATTAACGTCCTATTAACAGCTATGGTCATGTAAGGACGGCCTCCCATGTATGCGGTGTGTTGCGTGTATGTTGTGCGAGGTGAGTGTACTGGGAGACTGCGGTATGTTCATGTTGTGTCTTCTTGTATAGTGGAACTGTTGCCCTTTTTATAGTGCTATATCACTGAAGCATGCCGCCGAAGACACCAAGCAACACACCCCACCCGGTCACATTATACTGACAACGGGCGAACCAGTTGTCCCACTCCCTGTATGCTGAACGCTAAGCAGGAGCAGAAACTACCACTTTTATAGACTTTGGTGTGTCTCGGCCAGGGGACAGAACCCAGAGCCTTCCTCACAGGGGCGAACGCTCAACTCAAGGCCAAAAGTGAGGCGGGGCGGTGCCAAGGGAGGCATTAGGAAAGATAAAGTCAGTTAGGAAGAAGAGAAAAGATAATATCCTAAATTTAGTCGCCTTTTACGATCATGCAATAGGGGCAGCAGGTACGATTCTAACGCCCTACCTGCAGGGCCAAAGTTTAACATATTTTTTTTCAGAAACATAATGTCACCTTATATAGTAAAAAGTGGCCATGAACCCATGATTGTAACTGAACAAGGCTCTGTATATTTTTGTAGAATTTGTCAACAGGTAGTTAAAGAGCCTGAAAATGTGTTGTCTTTCAATGACCGTAGCATCTGCTGTGACAAATGTGACAATTGGTATCATTTTAAGTGTGTTAAAATGACCAAAACACGCCTGCAGGGTACCAAGAGTTGGTATTGTAAATTCTGCATATGAATTTTTGTTTTGAATACTTTACATGTATTACAGTGCTGTATATGAATTTTTGTTTTGAATACTGTACATCTATTACAGTGCTGTATACGAATTTTTGTTGTGAATACTGTACATGTATTACAGTGCTGTATATGAATTTTTGTTTTGAATATTGTACATGTATTACAGTGCTGTATACGAATTTTTGTTTTGAATACTGTACATGTATTACAGTGCTGTAACAAGAATCGGAACAAGAACCATTCAGGTAGTTTTGAATTTCCTGTTGTTATTGTACAATGAGATATTAAATACAGGTGTACAATTTGCACCCATGTATGTTTATACATAACATCCAGGTATTCATATAACATAATATACATGTATAATTTCTCACAATGATCATGTCAACATATTGGACCGACCATCACTGCCCCATTGAATCTTTCTTTTTGGGATGGGGATGTGGGGCAGTGGTATAAGCCTCAGGTATGTTTGGCTAAGCCATGGCCATTGGGTGCCGTAGATCGTGAGTTTGAAGCCCGTACATTTTCATTTGAATGTCTCATGTTGTGTTAGATTTTTTATAACTTATTGTGCAAAAGTTTGATTCATTGCATGTAAAAGCAGACAGCTGCAGATTGATAATTGTAGATATCTTAATTATATCTTGGTAGTGGTGGATAAAGATTACAAAGACCGGCAACAATTTTCATAATATCATCTAAGTGATGCAACATAGTCAAAGGTACCTCATTTTTCAGTATTCGAAAAGTTTTCATATGGCAAATTGCCTGTTCTATATGAATACGCCTGTTGGCTATATCCTTAGTTTTC
The DNA here is from genome assembly GCF_041381155.1 of Argopecten irradians. Taxonomy (NCBI): domain Eukaryota; kingdom Metazoa; phylum Mollusca; class Bivalvia; order Pectinida; family Pectinidae; genus Argopecten; species Argopecten irradians. The sequence goes on along the minus strand of NC_091139.1, from coordinate 17,167,870 downwards.
CTTACTTCTTGCGTGGTGAATTGACTGGCGCCTCTTCTGCCTGGGGGGATGATAAGTTCAGCAATGAGGAGCAAGAGGTCCTCTGCAATTGTGAAGCCTCTATCTGCAAGGACTTTGTCATGTGGTTCTATTAAGTCATAAAAGCCAGATGTCTCGGTTATGTGTTTGTCGCTGGTCCTTCCTCCCCAACCCTCAGAATTTGTTTGTTTGTTTGATTAATTAACGTCCTATTAACAGCTATGGTCATGTAAGGACGGCCTCCCATGTATGCGGTGTGTTGCGTGTATGTTGTGCGAGGTGCGTGTTTTGGGAGACTGCGGTATATTCATGTAGTGTCTTCTTGTATAGTGGAACTGTTGCCCTTTTATAGTGCTGTATCACTGAAGCATGCCGCCGAAGACACCAAGCAACACACCCCACCCGGTCACATACTGACAACGGGCGAACCAGTCGTCCCACTCCCTGTATGCTGAACGCTAAGCAGGAGCAGAAACTACCACTTTTATAGACTTTGGTGTGTCTCGGCCAGGGGACAGAACCCAGAGCCTTTCTCACAGGGGCGAACGCTCAACTCAAGGCCAAAAGTGAGGCGGTGCCAAGTGAGGCATTAGGAAAGATAAAGTCAGTTAGGAAGAAGAGAAAAGATAAGATCCTAAATTTAGTCGCCTTTTACGATCATGCAATAGGGGCAGCAGGTACAATTCTAACGCCCTACCTGCAGGGCCCAACCCTCAGAAACAAAGTTTATCATTCCAGAAGGAATTATACTAATAAGATATTTTGCTGTGTTGTGTTTCTTGTAGTATTGGTTTTTACAGATAGATTGTTTGGTGTTTCAGGAAATATTTTTGTACAGTCTATAATATGTCTAACAGCACTGTATAATGGTGTCTTAAAAGAGGGAGGAAGATTTTCTCTAACCTTGACTGCAGGGGGGTTAAACACAAGAGATCCAAGAACATTTGATAAAATCCTGACCCATGTTGTGAACGTATGTTGTTTAGAAATACCAAATCTTTGTGCCAAGTCTTGATTCAGCAATCCCAATCTAATTTTCATTAGAGTCAAAAGCAACTCATTTTTCCCAGACAAACGGCGATTATGACCTGTCTTTTTGTGTCCAAGTTTGTATCGCAGAGGATTTGAAGTAAGTCTAGGGCCGTTCCAGAAGTGAACTTTTGGTATTAAGGGAACGACTACTTGACAGATCTTTTCAAAGGCTGCTATACTAGGAATACCTGTATAAAATTTCATTTTTTCATCATCATCATCAATACATTTCAAGCCAAATGGCTGCATGGGTTTTTTTGGTATTTAATTTTCCAAGAGAGAAGTTCTTTCTGTGAAAGATGATTTTGGTTTTTCAATTTCTTAATTGTAATTTCTTTATCAGTGCATGAAGAACATGCTGAGCAGTCATCATAGTCATGCTCATGGCTAATGTAAGATTCACTTGCTGTGAAAGTGCGCGTAAAATTTGACGCACCAATTGAGATGTTTTGAGAGTTTGATGTGTCATGATCATCTGCAATGACTGCAGATGAAGATTTCTTTTTGATTTTTTATTTGGAGTTGGGGAATGAATAAATTCTATCTCTTTTGGGGGTTTTCTTGGAGTGATGACTGACTGATTGTGGCCTAAGTGTGGCCTAAGTGCAAAGTCGGATAAGGATTTGTTTTTGTTGGTTTGTTATCTTTAAAATTTAAAGAACATATCCCTGAATCAGATTTTGGGATCCAAATCTTTGTTGGATCATTTGGATTTCTACGGTTGACGGCTTTCACCCAACACTGCCGTTCTATTGGATTGTCCTCGGATGGAAATGTGTACAGTTTAAAAGGAGGATCACATGTACAAGGTGATTTCCCATAATTTACATTGTGCAGAACACATATTTTGCTTGCCCAAATTCTAAGTCTATAGCCACTATTATTACACCCACTCACAGAACAAATTCTATTTGACATGACTGCAAATCGGACGGTGAATAAAAATTTAAAAAAATGGCTGAAACAACAGTAATTGCAGTAAATAAATTCTGCGCAAATCTGTACATGGATGTTAATGTTACTTAGCAACTAAATAAATGTGTTTTGCACCAGTGATATAAAAATCTGGATTTTTTTTACATGTATGCACAGTAAGGCAAGAGGTTATAAGGGAAAATTTGAGCAGAAAGAGCTCTAACAGTTAAGCATGCAAAAGCAACATAGGCATATATACTGTCATGTACGCTGTTCTATATTAAAACATCATTAGTTATTATACATGTAGCAAGCAAAAGTAACATGCAAGTTCAATATATTGCACATCTAATCTATATATATTAGGAGAGATACAAGCAAGCCATTAAAGTTAATTTAAGCAGCTAGTTAGTGAAAGCTTTACTATAGTAAGCTAAAGCATATAAGGCAGTTCAAGCAGCTCCATGCATTTAAGCAGCTGGTCATTGATAAGCTGAAGCATTTACCATGCAGTTCAAGCAGCTAGTTTGCACATATTCTTGTAAATCACACATATATAGCATCAGTCCATATGGATGGTTAATATGCAGAATGAAGCACATAATATTTAACATTTCTTCTGTGAAAAGCATAGGCATGTTACTGCAGCATTAGCTACTTTGTGCATTTGGTAAAAATTCCAGTAATTCGATTCACACAAGATACAATTTAAAGTCGCATGTGCTTATATATATTATAAGCAAGGAGTTTGGTGAAAGCACTAACAACATAGACAGAATTATGTTAAGTATCATGCCTGAAAAGCATCAATCCATGGTTAGGCAGAATATAGCACAAGGGAATGATTATTGTTAGTAATTTCCATCACCAATCTGCAATGAAAATAACAGGTCTTGATATTACACATTTTGACAATTTGAAAAAAAAAACTTTTACAATTACATTTATGTATTTGTTAACATGTTAATATTACAGTATGAAAACAGTTTGACAACTGGAAATAGATGCCTAAGTTGTGTAATGTTATAAGAACTAGTCTGTTGTTTATCGATCCATTTCATAACACTCAACTAATAACTTACTCTCGTAACATGAGAGGTCATGGCCAATGGTCAGCCGATTTAAATTTCAGTTTGAAGACTGTGCCACGACGTAATGTTTCAACGTGTCCGTGCCCATTTTTGCAGAGTACTATCACGATCACTAGGACATGTTTACAATTTATTTAGGAGCAACATTTTCATCAAACATTATTTCTCATTATTGGTATTTATTTGACATGACCAATGGTCACCGTATGCGTCTGAAATTAAACTTGAAACCAGCACACCATACTCTTGAGACTGGTACTGTACAGGATCAAGTTAAAATTATCGCTCCTCGGTTATTATAAATATGTTTATTCACATATCAATAACAAGAAAATCGAAAATAAATAACCATAAATCTTTATGAATTTCCGCATTATCAATATGATCCACATACCTGTTTGTAAACAAAGCAGACGAAAATATCGTACAGTTCACTGGCAGAACCGGAAGACGGAAGTAAAGTTTAACCGTTCAAGAACGATAACTCGTGTAAACAATATGGCGGTCGTAATACTGGATTGGCCTATAGCAAAAGAAGAGACCGTCTCTAATAGAAGAATAACAAAATAACACAAAATTACCCATTTCGAAGTCTTCGTTCAAGCATAAGAAAAACGGTGGCTGTTTCAAAAATCGCGCGATTCGCCTATTATTGACATCGTTCACATTTTTATTGGCGTAGTTTCCTCATGAATTCTGTGTGCGATAATTGCGAGCTACATTACATACAAGGTAGGCAGTCCTTAATCCCTTGCTGTAAAAACTATTTGATACCGTACACGGATACATTTTACCGACAGCGAACGAACCAGCCGTCTCACTCACTTCCTTTATCTGAGCGCTAAGCAGGAGAAGACACTACCAATTTTTTAGACTATGGTTTGCCCCGGCCAGGGGTTGAACCAACGGCCTTCCTTAAAAGGACGAGCACTGAAACAGAATGTCAAAAGTGAGATAGACCTAGTGTCAAGGGTACTATTAAGAGGCAGAAAGTGACATAAAAAAAAAAAAGATCGCAAATTTAGTCGCCTTCAACGATGATTCAATAGGGTTAAAAGGTACAATCTACAAGGGCCTATGTGCGTGGTGTATAAATGTCTTCGTACTAACTGCGCTTGTGTATAGCTGGGAGGCTATGGTATACTCATGTTGCCTTATAGTAATTTCTTTCAGCTCGCCACTTTCAGTCACTTATTTAAATCTATCTGACAATCTGCAAACAAGTCGCCCCACTCCCTTGATGCTGAGCGCCAAGCAGGATCAAAAGCTGCCACTTTTACTGACTTATTTACCTCGGCTAGAAGACAGAACCTCTAGCCTTACTTCATTGAGTTGATTTGATAAACCAACGTCCAGTTGTCCTGAGTAGAAGTAATAAGACATCCCTTTACACAAGAGGCCGTCCTGAAATGACCCTTGCATTTAAATAAGACGTTAAGCTAACAAATCAATCCGAACCAAACGTACTTTGACAGCCCCTCTTCCTCTCTCGGAACATCTCTCGGAGGATTGCTTGTATGTTTGATTATATTTACGTCATATTAATAACCTGGGTCATGTAAGGCCCTGCAGGTAGGGAATTAGAATTATACCTGCGGCCCGTTTGCACGATCGTTAAAGGCGATTAAATTTAGGATCTTATCTTTATTCTTCTTCCTAACTGACTTTATTCTTCCTAATGTCTCCCTTATCACTGCCTCACTTTTGGCCCTTTGTGGAGCGTTCGCCGCTGTGAGGTTGGCTCTGGGTTTTGTCCCCTGGCCGGGACACACCAAAGTCTATTAAAGTGGTATTTTCTGCTCCTGCTTAGAACTCAGAAAACAGTGACCACAAGGATCTTAGAATTTTCGATTTTGGTGTACTAATGATTTCTTCAGAGTTCAAGAGATAACAAAAACACTGAGTTTTAATCAACATGAGAATTCGTTGAATAATGTTAAGGTATTCTTAAAATAGAAGAAGTATATTTACCTTTGTACATCTGGTTTATCGGTAGTACTCTTTCAGTTACTGTCATTGTTTAATCGGTTGCTCACGACAACACACCAGAAGAAATCGAACCAACTATTTCCCCCCAAATCATCAACTGTTTATTAAATGATATTCCTACTCGATACAGACATATACGTACGCGTTTTATTATTAAACTTTAGCTTTATTTTCTTGATAATTTGAACGACATGTGACTTTCCCCGAGTAATATTTTGCATGTATCACTAGTGTAATTAAACATACGTGTGTGACATACATTGAGCGTTCTAGCATATTTATAACAGTGCGGATATATGTTAAAAAACACATACATATTTTTCTATTGTGGTGTGCTAATTCGCAACAAATATTTATAAGTGTATACAAGTCCTTTTTCTTGCCATTTGGTTAGCTTAATTACAATAGTCGATTTATGCAAAAATATTACATGGACAAAGTCACTGTATATCAAGCGGATTACAGGATGGATAAACTAAGTATACTCATTTCTAGTCTACCACAAAATTAAAATAGCATTACCAGCATTTGAAACTTACTTTATTTGAAGCTTTCCCAAGTCTAACTGCATACACGTTAAATATTATGTCTAATGTATTTAATTCTAATAATAGTACAAAAATTAGTCCATTTTCATGTCATCATCTGAAAGAAAGAAATCCAAACCGTACACTCAAATTTATTTTTAACTTGTGTCTCAACCGTACACTATTGAAATTCAAAACCTAGTTGCGACATTAGTCTGATAGCGAACACAGATTATTGAATTTCATAAGTATTTTCAACATTATTGTAAATTGTATACCAATGAAAACGAGAAAGTCAAAACATTTCTAATATTGAATCACATTAAAACTATACCTCAATATAAGTCGGCAAATCGAAGCTGAACGAAATATCTATCTTTATTTTCTGTTATGTGTGAAATTCAAAAGCATTTTTTAAAAGATAAAAAAAAACCAGAAAATAATATTTTGGCTTGATTGAAACTTATCATACTCTTCAGCAATCAATCATGGTATCATCCGTAACGCAGGCAAATTAGTGATATAAAGCACAGTACCGTGGTCTTCATGTCGCCGAAGCGATACCGGAAACGGGTCAAAACATTGTTGCCATACTAGTTGCACTACATTGGTTGTCTCTGCCCACTTTTGATATGAATGTGCACATAGACCGAAGTGCCGCGCCGCTTTAGTCGGGACGCAAGCGCAGCAGAGACTGCAGAGAGCAAATCAACACCGTGAAATTAGCAGTTTCAAAATGAGAAAATTCGCGTTACACCCGAAAGGTGAGTACAGTGATAATCAGGAAAATGCCGGTTAGTGAATAACAAGTTTTCAATTTTGAAAAGGAAATCAATTTTGTGTTGAAACAGACAAACTAGGAAGATTTAGCTCAACATATGCAACACTCCCGGGTTTCTCAATTAATAGCGATTCTCAGTTCACATAACGGCGTATCAAATGAGTTATTACACAGCAGGCTGACTTAATTTAATTTTCCAAGTACATTGATATGACTTCCTTATGTGACCGGATGAGGTTTGTTGCTTGGTGTCTTCGGCGGCATGCTTCAGTGATATAGCACTATAAAAGGGCAACAGTTCCACTGTACAAGAAGACACAACATGAATATACCGCAGTCTCCCAAACCACACACCTCGCACAACATACACGCAACACACCGCATACATGGGAGGCCGTCCTTACATGACCATAGCTGTTAATAGGACGTTAATTAATCAAACAAACAAGCCCTGACCATAGACGAATAAACATCGAAACTTAACCCCCTGCTGTTTGTTTTCCTCAACAGATTTAGCCTTAAGCACTTCAATCTGTATTCAGAAATACGTTCTGGGTACCTCAAATTAACAACCGATAACAAGTTCATTAACATAATTTGATATGATTATTTATGTTGTAGAAATGCTGTTTGAGTACTGTTAAATTTGCTGGGCGGTTATAAATGTATCTTCAGTACTGTACTGCATCTGCTATGGATGTTCAAGGCAGCTAAGGCACAATCCCGCTTATTGGTTACAATCATGCAATTGGTGAAGCATAAAATGCTAAAACTATTCTTTGACGATGTATTATCAAAATGCCCGAATACCAAATGAGGGTAAACAGTTCAATTCTTCTCTAAACATTCAACTTCCACATTATGGACAGCAAAATATGTCATCTCTGTCATTGGTACTGCTGAGTTTTATGCAATCGGCATGCATCCAAAGGTCACATTCATCATACTTCCTGTTTGCATATTTTGCTCTTCTTCTCATGACACGTACGTGGCAACCAATACAATACGGACTTTCATGTGAGGTATTGGTTTTGGTATTTTTGCTGCTTTTCGACTTAGCCTTTGCACTTGTTGTCTTGACATTCGATCGTTTATACTTTTTCTAGGCCACACTCTCCCTCTCTGCAATTCTTCGACATTCCGCAAGTTCTGCCAGGTGCCAGGACCATTTCACGTATTGACTCGGTAGATGTTAAGTTGTCGGACAAACTTTCCAACACTAACCTTCGTTTTGTTGCAGGCTGATCTACCACAGGGAATGTGAGCGCCACCTTCATCGTAGCAGATATTCCATTTGCTTGATAATCAACGTCTGCTAATAGCTGCATATTGCTGTCCGGGCCTTCTTCCATTCTATGTTCATACAACTGTTTAGTAGGTGTGTCAAGAACGCCCTTAAAGACGCGAAAGACTTCCTCGGCAGAGTTTGAATCATGTTCTGGTGTGTCAGACGTGAAAGTGACACCACAAGCCAAGGTGGAAATAGCCAAAGGCTGCTAAATAGGGCCACTAGGGTGTTGGTCAGGGGGTCAGGGAGTGGTCACACCTCTTTTGTTTACTTAATTATCAAGCCACTGCCTGGTACTTTGGCAGTTTAGTAAACGTGTACTGGGGACAAACAGGCAGAGCGTTAGGTTATAGGGGCATGGCGTCAGGTAAAAAGGGCACGGCGCGGCGCCATGCTAATCGGGGCTGTGGGTAACACTATTTTCAATTGTGGTAACTGTGTAATGTAAGTAATTTTTGTAACTAAAAATACTAAATCGTCTGCTCCTATATCTGATAGTGAAAAATTACCATTTGTCAGCTGTGGAGCATCTTTAAAGAAAAAATAAGTATTTCCTAAGACTCGAGAGCCTACAAATTAACTATACATCGAAATAGGACTTATCGATCGCAGGGTATCAATTTACGTGATTTATATAGGACCGGATTTAGAAATTATTGAAGAAGGGGGTAGGGTAGGATAAGCGTTTTTATCACGGTTATTTCATTCAGTCTAATTACCATATTTGTTGAATATATACAAATTGCTGTTTGACTGATCCGCTACTACTGGAACAACTGTCCTCACCATACAGGGAGCAGGACGACTGGTTTGCCTGTTGTCAGTACCCTTGCTCGATTCGTTCTGAAAAGCCGCTACCGGCGTATGCCAGTCACGTGACCGGGCGATCTGGCAAAACAAGCATAACCGGCATATTCCTTCATGGCGGACATTTCTTCAGTACTTAGTAAAATTTAGATTTTTGCATCAAACATAATCAAAGACTGAATTTAAGATGATCTAATTTTGGTTAATATTATATAATGGTTACCATTACTTGCGCTAAACTTACCGTTAGCACGAGTAAGAAATATACTTCTACATGTACGTTTACAACTTTTATATTAGACAAATTTCGATTTTCGACGCGAGAATGCTCTTATGATATGACCGGAATGGGTGTGTTGCTTGGTGTCTTCCAAAACACGAATCTCGCACTTCATTCACGCTATACTTCGCATACATGGGAGGCCATCCTCATGTAGTGTGTATGAAGGACGCAGTGGGTGTTTAGGGAGACTGGTATATTTTTGTTGTGTCATCTTGTTAAGTAGAACTGTTGACATTTTTATAGTGCTGTATCACTGAAGCGTGCCGACGGAGACACCGAGCAACACACTCCGTGGTGTGGTTTAAAAAAAATATCAGCCAAGGGTGAAAGCAGTAGGCAGATAGAAATCTTTAGTTTTTGTCCGTGGTCCGTCTTCCTTCCATCCTCCGTCCTCCGACTCAAATTTCACATGCAGGTTCCCCTAGGGCCCTAGTTGTGCAAATTACATGTTGGATTTTGATAGTTGAAGTTTTGTTACCACTCTTTTTCAGAAAGTACTGAAGCGATCTGTCTCAAGTTTCATGTGCAGGTTTCCCTAGAAACCTAGTTATGCATATTACATTTTGAGACCGATCGGTGAACAAAATCGCTGACAGTCCGCCATCTTTGATTTTGATTATTAATTTTTGTTACTGCTTTTTCTCAGAAAGTAATGAAGCGATCTATCTCGTTTCATATATGTAGTATATGGTCAAAGTTTAAAAAGCAGAGAAAAGTTCCCTCTTTCCATTGTCAGACGTAGATCATTCTTTGGTGGGCGCAAAGATCCCTCTGGGATCTCTTGTTCATATTTAGCCCTATGTACTGTATAAGTACATATTTTTTGCATTGTCATAAACATAATCGTTGCGATTTGTTGAATTAATCGTTGAAGTTGGCTGATCAAATCGTTTTTCTTCATCATAAGTTTGTTTTATGACATTTACAAAAATCTAAACTTAGTTTTTTATACAAGAGGACGAACAATGATTTTCTCAAATACTTCTTATAGAGAATAGGACTGAAACATTGGTATTTTTAAGGTGATGAAAATAGTAATCCATTATAAGATCCATTATATTTTATTCAAATATCTTATAAACAACGTGATTTAAAGTTTAACATGAATAAAGTAATATTCAAAATGAAGTCCCTTACTATAACCAACATAGCCGATATCATAAGTTAAAATATGCCTTCCCATGATATATGCTGGTGTCAAAGAATTAGTGGACATACTTCAGACTCTCTAAGAATAGACTGGTGTACATGTCATAATATTGATTATAAGATAACAGCATAATAGTCACACATATGCTATATGTGCTATACCATATTTATGACAGGCATATGATGTTTTATGTGTTTCACACTCATTGGATTCGAGAATTTGTGAAACCAAATTAAGTCCAAGCCATCCGAAAATAGTTGCGTTGCTGTTTGACTGATATAGTATCATCGGGCTGATGACGCCATAAATGTCACACGACAAATTTACAAGGCATCAAAATTATGTTGCTGTAATTCACACTTGTCGGATACGAGCAATAGGTTTATTCCTCACTTTCACGTTCGAAGTAGGTTCTTTCTTTTTTACTTTTTTTGGACCCTCTTGACCTTTGTCATCTTGGTTAATCATGGTACCTGGTTCAGGATACTGATTTGTATTTTCATTTTCCACCATTGCGATTTTTTGTTCCTCGTCTTCATCCTCATCGCCCTAAATAAAGGTTTAGAAACAATGTATAAATTAATAAATACAATGTGAAAGCACTTTTTTGTCTATTGCGGGTAAAGTGTCGGTAAAACAGCGTTATCTTTTCCCTAGAAACAGCGTAATAACCCACAGTAATGTGGAGTCTAAGTACGTGATTTGCTTAGAAGATACTCCTTGTTTCTTGATAAATAACAGTTATATTTCATTAAGGATGGAAACTTTGACATTTCGCACGAGTGTAAAATATCAAAACTTTCACCTCATTAGATTGAAATTTAACTGTTATGCATGAAGAAACAAACTATTGCATGATCGTAAAAGGCGACTAAATTTAGGATCTTATCTTTTCTCTTCTTCCTAACTGACTATCTTTCCTAATGCCTCCCTTGGCACTGCCTCACTTTTGGCCTTGAGTTGAGCGTTCGCCCCTGTGAGGAGGGCTTTGGGTTCTGTCCCCTGGCCGAGACACACCAAAGTCAATAAAAGTGGTAGTTTCTGCTCTTGCTTAGCGCTCAGCATACAGGGAGTGGGACGACTGGTTCGCCCGTTGTCAGTATAATATGACCGGGTTGGGTGTGTTGCTTGGTGTCTTCGGCGGCATGCTTCAGTGATATAGTACTATAAAAAGGGCAACAGTTCCACTATACAAGAAGACACAACATGAAATATACCGCAGTCTCCTACAACCCGCACCTCGCACAACATACACGCAACACATCGCATACATGGGAGGCCGTCCTCACCATAGCTGTTAATAGGACGTTAATTAATCAAACAAACATCACACATGGAGCACAAAAATGGAAAACGACATTAGATAATCTAATGCAACATATTTATGCTTCCACAATTAAAAATGAAAAATTTATAGGAAAGATGCACGTAATATTATACTTTGGTTTGAAAATTCCCGTCAAAATTGACTGATTATTTATATTCTGTGAATTTTTATTCTTTTAATTGACCATAGCTGTTAATAGGACGTTAATTAAACAAACAAACAATTATTCTTTTTATTCATTCCTTTCCACTTAACTTACAATTTTTTAAGGACAATTATTTTTGCTGTATTACAGAATAGTTTCAATGCGGGAAGGGGGGGGCTCCAATACTTAGCAAAGTGAATTGACCTTTTGCAATTAAGATAATGCTGATAAAAAACGTATTTTACTATATGCAACACACCTCGTCTCCGACACAACACATTTTACAGAATTTACAACATCTGCAGCAGCAGCAGCAGTAATCTTGACATTTACACAGCGGACCTCTTGGGTAGACATGTCTGGCTCCAAAAGAAAACACCGGTCCAGAATAACACCTGTTAAAAAATCCCATATATAACAAACATGATGTGTATACAGACATTCAGACTGACTTATTTTAGTACATCACGTTTTACCGGAGCATGCAGGCACTATTGAAGTGGCGCGAAATTGAACGTGAATGTATTGTGACGTCACCATTACATTACATTATTATAACTGCGCTTCGATCAAGAGGTCAAGATGGTGGACAGGCTGTTTTGATCGGAAATGGAAGCAACTGCTGCTTTTCTACAGAAAACAGTTTACTAATGGTCTTTATTGACCTACATTTAAATGAAATGACTATGCGGGGGATATTGCTTTGGCTCAGTCTGTCCGTCCGATTTCAAAGCTATAACTCAAACCGTTCAACACAGCTCCTTGAAACTCTCTATATATAGGTGCCCTAGTTGTGCCTTTTGTTGTTGGGGGCCTTCAATTTTTGGATTGTTAGGTCATCTGACCCAAAGGGTCAAGATGACTTATTGTCATTGTGCACCGTCCGTCGTCGTGCGCCGTGCGTAAACTTTTCCTTTAAATCGCTACTAGTCAAAAAGTTCTTTACAGATTTTAACCAAATTTGCCAAGAAACGTCCTTAGCGGAAGGGAAAAGATTTTGTATAAATGTTGACTCTGACCCCCCTGGGGCCTGAGGGGCGGGGCCCAATAGGGATAATTTTGATAATTCTTTAAAGCGCTACATGTCAAAAAGTTTTCAACGAATTTCAAACAAATTTGGCCAGAAACATCCTTGGGGGAAGAAGAACAGATTTTGTATAAATGGTGACTCTGAGCCCCTGGGCCCTGAGGGGCGGGCCCAATATTGGAAATAGAGGAAAATTCCTTCAAAACGCTTCTATTCATGAAGTTTTTATTAGATTTTGGCCAGAAACATCCTTAGGGGAAGGGGAACAGATTTTGTATAAATGGTGACTCTGACCCCCCACCCCCCACCCCCACCCCCACCCTTCCTTGGGCCGGAGGGGCGGGGCCCAATAGGAGAAATAGAGGAAAATTCCTTCAAAATGTGCTACTTGTCATAAGGTTTGGTTTGACCAGAAACATCTTTGGGGAAATGTACCAAATTTCAGTTTATTTTTGTTACCTGCTGTTATTTTTTCAGTTTGATAATACTTGCATACATTTTAAGTTATACTTGAATAATTGTTACTTTGACCTTAATGAATTTGGTTTTTATTCCAACTACAGGGCTCGAAGGATAATGCCAAGCTTTGAAGCTTCTTGTCATTCATGAAGCTAAGTCCCGTTTTATAAGAACGCAGATTTATACGATAATTCATATGTTGTACTTTTAATGTTACAACGTGCTGTTGAAATGAAGATAGCGTTGACTGGTGTCGCTTGATGTGCTTCTGTCACGATGATATAAATCAGGTCTCTTGTGAGGGTGATCCACTAAACCCATTATGGCCTGTTTTAGGGGGTTCTATTGCCTCATAGTATTGTCTCGTGATGAGATAGTGATTATTCCATCCCTCGACAATGCTATAAGACAGAAGGCGTGTTGAGATAGTGCCCTCGCCTTTGACTCGGGCACTTTTCCATCTCTCGACAATACTATAAGACATTAGTGCCCTCTCAACCAGGCCATAACCATAAAATTGGGTATTTGTTACACAGAACCCTGACATGAAAGGGAGTTGTTGAAACTATGTAGAGTTCTGCAATGCCCATTAAATTTGTGCAGCGGGGTATTGGTAATCCACTCTGACGACAGTTTTTTTTTTGGTTTTTATTTTTTTGTGCTTCTAGTGCAATATAAATAGAGTGAAATGACTGCTCTGTATAATGTTATTGGAAGTAGTTTTCTCGTCAGTGAATTGCAGAATGCTTTGATGTCTATGACGATATGCTTCAGTGAGATAGCACCGTAAAATGGTTTTATTATTACAAGAAGATATCGTGTATATACAGCAGACTCCCATAACGTGCAGACATAGTATATTGCTAGCAGGAAAAGCCGTCTTTGAATAAGTAGTCTATATTTTCAAAAAGTTTTAAAGTCAACAATTTTCTTCTATCATAATTAGCTCCTCTGATTATCGAAAGCATCATGTGACGCATTCTATTTAGTTCTAAACATTGTTGGAGAACGTCAATATTTATTATAATATTGCGACTTGTAATCCCGTTACTAAATACCGCTTGTAATTTTAAAGGATTTACATTACCCGATGAGGTGTAAAGGATTTACATTACCCGATGAGGTGTAGACAGCACATCAGCATTGCGATAAGACAGGAAAGCGCAACCACACCGAAAAAACCTAGCATTGCCAACAAAAACCAATCGGGAACTGCAACAAAACGCAAAGCAATAGTTCGAAAATGATAAAAAGACATTTCCTCACTTTCTATATCCAATATTAACTAAATTGTGCTATTTTATGATAACTATATATTATAAACATAAAGTCATGATCAGTAACAGGTTTTTATAGTGCTTCGAATGGTATGTTGTTTAATATTCGATTTTCTTTTGAACATTGACTGAATGAAAGAATGAATATTTTCTGTGACAATTTTAGTCTATAAGGAGTTTTAGGTCATTTTAGTAAAACTGTTTTACCTCATTACCAAAAATAAGATCCCCTTAAATTACTTGTGAAGAGAAAGGAAACATTTTTTCTTGAAAAGATATAGATATGAATATATATGTTTATTTACAAAACGAAATATCTAAAAACACTATTTTGAATTTCAATCTTCAGAAATATATTCCTGATATTCTTTGAACAGATAATCTACTTACGTGGCTCGGCTTGCGATATCTCTCTGTTTACTTTGATGATGGTGTCCACATTTGGGTTGGCATAAGTAGGGACGCATTGGGGCATTGGTCCTACCCACTTATTGTTTATACAATATATGTAATTAAAACCCTGTAAAGAGTAAGCCTGGAAACACCAGTATCTGAAGGTTGTGGAATTAATGAATTTTCCACCACCAGAGGCCAGGGAGGGCGGATCATGACATCCTTGAGCATATATACTACCAAGAGTGGCTGATACGGCTTCAGTAGTTGTGGTTGTTTCCGGCTCAGTAGTTGTAGTGGTGGTTTCAGGTTCAGTAGTTGTAGTGGTTGTTTCAGGCTCAGTGGTGGTAGTGGTTGTTTCCGGCTCAGTAGTTGTAGTAGTTGTTTCCGGTTCAGTAGTTGTAGTGGTTGTTTCAGACTCAGTGGTTGTAGTGGTTGTTTCCGGTTGAGTGGTTGTAGTAGTTGTTTCCGGTTCAGTAGTTGTAGTGGTTGTTTCTGGCTCAGTGGTTGTAGTGGTTGTTTCTGGCTCAGTGGTTGTAGTGGTTGTTTCCGGCTCAGTGGTTGTAGTAGTTGTTTCCGGTTCAGTAGTTGTAGTGGTTGTTTCAGGCTCAGTGGTGGTAGTGGTTGTTTCCGGTTGAGTGGTTGTAGTAGTTGTTTCCGGTTCAGTAGTTGTAGTGGTTGTTTCTGGTTCAGTGGTGGTAGTGGTTGTTTCCGGTTGAGTGGTTGTTGTAGTTGTTTCCGGTTCAGTAGTTGTAGTGGTTGTTTCTGGGTCAGTGGTTGTAGTTGTTGTTTCCGGCTCAGTGGTTGTTGTTTCCGCTGCAGTTGTGGCATCACATGACTTTGCCCCGCCTCCTCGACATTCATCACTTTTGCCCTAGGAACATTTGATTAATTTTGTTCACTTAACTGAGGGATAATTAGAGAAAATAAGAATGTGTCAATTATGTGAGGGATATGAAATCGCCCATATTTGGTTAGGAAAATGATCTATTTTGAATAAATACAACACTACTTACTTTCTATACGACTTATCAATTTCACTTTTTTACAAGAATTTTTTTCACAGTGGTTAAATTTCACAAGACACTGTAACACACCAAACACACGTGGCAACACAATGGACACATGGGAGGCCGTTCATAAATGATGTTAATAGGATGTTAAAGCTAATAAACAAAATCAATTAAAATTTTTGATCGAGACATCATGATTGTCTGTTAAAACCTATTACATATATACTGCTGAGTGCGCTGACATATTGTTATGTTGTCTTCAAGAGATAAATCTAGCTGGACTTCCATGTAATAGTAGCTGCAGGTCTAAAGGAATGTAGTTACTTAACGTACGAAATAATTCTCTAAATAATAATTATTACATGTAAAGAAGTGGTGGGCATCTTCAGTGGGATGCCCACATGGGCATTGCCGGTAGTCTATTAAATTTGAGCGGAATAAATAATTATTCAGAGTACTACATCTATTTCTTTAATCTGCCATGCTTTATATTTGATTTTCTATTTCCATAGAATAATAAATAGGTATCCCCAACTATTTTAAAACTTCAATATCCCACGCTATGGTCGTGAGAAAATGTAGCGATGTTTTACTTTAATTAATACCCACAATATAATGTCTGCATCAAAAATCATTGTTTTAATACAATTACTAAACGAAGACTTATCCCAGATACATTTTCATTAACATTGTTTCCTATAATAATTTATGTATATTAGTTTTATGACAAAAAAGTATCTTACATATACCGTAAATTTGATTTATGACACGTTAATAAACAATATTGTTGTAAAAGGAAGACTTATCTCAGCCAGTTATCAATTATTATCGTACTACAATAAATATCCAATATTGTGGACTTAAATAGAAAGAAACCGATATCAACAATACAAAACACAATTACTTACGGGCATCTTGTCAAGTTCTCTTCAAATGATCTGCATATAATATTCAGTAGTACATAAACATGGTATAAAATATATTTAATTAAGTCCAGAGGTCTCGCCAAAACATACACTGAATAAAAGACAATGTTCGTTCCAGAAGTATTAAAGTTACGGTTCAGTGAGGTCGACCAAGCTGTATTGCACCTGTATATATATATACCTAATACTGGTGTCTGAAGGCTCAGTTCATTTTGATACGTAATTAATACACGTATCTGATCACCAATACTGGTAGGCTTTTGTTGAATGTGTGTATTTGTTTTGTCTCGAATGGTATGCCCCTCTCACTGTAAAACACATTTATGACAATATGCCAGGGATCGAACCCCGGCCGGCTAGGTGAAAGGTGGGCGTTGTTTAATCACTACACCACCCGATCACCCTATAGTGTTTCTGGGATAGGGGACAGAATACAAGGTCGTCCACACAATTAATGGCGAACGTTTTACACATTTATACAGACATTTAAATGAAAATAATGCAAAGTCTACCGAAATCAGTATTTTTTTAATTTCTACCTACACTTTAACCAAATCTATCCCGTCGGAAGGATAGTAGCGAGAAAGATGCCTTCTCTCGGCTCCGAACTGAACATCTCTATCTTACCCATGCTCATCTACTGAGAGAGGAGGATCCTTCTACATGCCATACATGCGATTCTCTTCCTCAAGTGGGTCATATTTATTACATTATGCGTATTTATTTCAATAAACTAGAGAAAAATAACTCTATGTTTCCGACAATTTTACTTTTTGTGTGTGTATATATTTTATAAATTTAATATATATATATTATCTTCAACTATTGAAGATGAACCATAAAATTAAAAAAAAACCAACAATAATAATTAATTTGTTTCCGTATACTGTTCATTAAATCTAACGATACAATGTACCTGTAGATCAGGAATTGATAATAGAACCAGTGCAGTGTATACGTGTGCCTCTGTTTCCGACTGAACGAGTCACGTTACTGTTTTGATAACTGAGAACAATCGTATTAATGACAAATATAGTAAGGTGACACAGGGGAGCAGTGCCGGGCTATTGTCCAATTTATATCATTTAGTATGACGTACATTGGTATCTGGAATTCCATCTGTACTTCGAATGATTATTCTTGCCTTGGTATACTGATTGAAATAATTTACTTCAAACTCAGGTTTTTTGTCTGACTTTTTTTTCTGTTTAATAATATACAGTATATAAAATACTTCAGTAGACAAATCGAAACAATTTCAATTGTTTAATCCTACTTCTCGATCAGAGAAATCAGTTGTTGGGCAGGTCATTCAAAGTCAAAACTGACGTTGTTATATTACATGATGTCTATCACACTTCCTGTGCTTTTCACTTTACTTTTCTCCTTTACAATAACTCCTGGTAAAGTTGTTGTGGTTTTTAATAAAATACTATGACTTATATACAAAGCAGTAACTATTAACGTTTTTCCAAAACATGCTTTATAAGCGGATCTTAAATTACAGAAAATGCATAATTCCGTAGGATGGATAAGTTTTTAACATGTTTTACCCAGGAGTTCAGTGGCCTTTATGTAAAGAACATTAATGAATGAGAAAGGTATCTACTCTTCGTTCCACACAATCGAATATGGAACAAAAGCTGTTAAAGGTAATATTATAACCTTACAAATTTCATACTATTAAGGGTCAGATGATTTGCCCATATATAGTCTGATATTAACATTACGATCATGACCTTGACGTTTTGAGCACGTGGAACTCAACATACAATAATTAATCACCTTATGCATTAAACAATTGACAAGAAAGATAACTCGTTGTTGTAATATGACATTATATAC
Source organism: Argopecten irradians (assembly GCF_041381155.1). Taxonomy (NCBI): domain Eukaryota; kingdom Metazoa; phylum Mollusca; class Bivalvia; order Pectinida; family Pectinidae; genus Argopecten; species Argopecten irradians. Next base: position 17,149,577 of record NC_091139.1, on the reverse strand, counting down.
TTTTATTTATCAGTACATTGATGTTATATTTTTTTTTTAAATCATATTATATATTTTATAAAGTAATAAGAATACCATAATCAATGTGTGACTTAATGCAATTGTCTCAACGGAAACGTCATTCATACAGAATTTCGCAGGCCCTACATATTTTTCCATTTAAAATGGCCACATGATCTAAAGACTATTGAACTCAGGATACCCTATATAACTGCAAGCCTTACTGATGCAGAACCTGTAACTTCTCAAGCGAACGTTTTAACACAAAGGATGACAAAACAATCATATTTTACATACAGATAATGCGTCCACTCATTGTTGCCATTGTCTAATTGTAAAGGCGACAAAATTATGGATATTAATTTGTTCTACTCTTCCAAAACGAGTTCCTTTGACAATCCCGAATTATTTGGCCTTGTGATAAGCTTTTACCCATGTGTTATAAGTTCGAAACTGAGAATATGTACTCGTTGATGCTATTGTATAATTGCAAAGGACATTAAATTAGGAATGTTATTCTTTCTTCTGTTCCTAAATGAGTTGTTTATAATGTTTTCTTTGACAATGCCTAATATTTGGCCTTGCCTTGTTTAGCTTTCGCCTCTGTGTGCTAAGGTTCAGTACATTGGTCGGTGCATGCTCTTGACAAGTCTATAATTATGATTTGCACAGTCTACATAACTGAACAAGGGCAGTAGGTTCAGTAACAACGTGATATTCAAAATTTATGATCAGTCGCCATATTAAATTGAGAGTAATACATCCGGCTGACTCTCTACTTTAACACGGGAGTGTGTGACCCACAGCTCGCGATGACCAATGTTAAACCGGAAGTTGCTAGATCCGCTCTTACATCCGGACGGCTTATATACATTAAAAGGCAGTGAGTGTATATGAGCATAAAGAAAATATCAAAAAGGCTAATTGAGAGTTTGTACATGATTAGCAAACCGTATAAAGCCTCAAGATAATTATTTTTCTATTTGTTAATCAGTAGCAGAGATCGATGTTCACAGGTATACATGTATATTTTTCTCCGGGAACTTTGAATTTTCCCACGACTACAACATGTAAGGTCCTCATAGATGTCCGTTATCTATGAAAACTACATGTAAACAGTTACACCTGTCTATAAAGGACACCAAAGACAAATAAGAAAAAACACCCTGTATAGACAGACAGTCTTTATACAGAGGTCAATCATATATAGTACATTGGACAGAGTGAAGTTAGGGAGTGTGTCCATTTATAGTGGCGTCCTTTATAGTAGGTGTTACTGTAGTATCGTTGTCATATAAAATATAGTGAATTTACACCTAGTATATTTCAAATTGTAGATAGTCTAATTTCCCCAAGTTGCAATAATTGTATCATATTTAAGTATTATTCTCAATATCTTTCGTGTTTATGAAGTCATAGACAAAAAACGGAAGGACATTCGCGTCTATGTAAAAAAATATCCGTTCGTTTTTTGTCTATGACTTCATAACCCCAAAGATATTGAGAATAAAGCTTATATTGTGATTCAGATAACTCAATCTGGTACTAATTAGGCATATATTTCCGTAATTTTACTTTTACATGAAAACATTGGGTTGTGGCTTATTTATATCTATTCCAATAATTCAGTTTGGCCAATGACTGTGCCGCTTTTGAAATTCCCCGCTAAAACGTTTTGTATTTCTGACGTCATAATACGTGACGTACAATTCTTTATGTCTATGGAAAATAACCTCAAAGATCTAACCAACAGAATGGAGTGTAACATATGAAATTGAATTATATGTGCATGATAAAACTAAGGAAGGTTTGAAAGTATGGTGTATTTAATATTGTTACACAACCAATGAACAAAGTGTGACGTGACGATGACTAGTACAGTCTGTACCCTGTCCCTCTATCAGACAAATGTGTTAAAGAGTGCAAGCTGTCTTCGAGATTATAGCTGAAGATCAATGTTCAATGTCGATTTCGGCTCTACTGAGTATACAACATGCGACAGCTATTTGTAATGGGTCGAAATGACTTGATCTCGTTACTCTTTCCTTGTCTCTACCCCTGTTTATTTACATTATTGAAACAATAATAATTTTTGGTCGTCTTTTTGTCATACACCCTACATATTTCCCTTATTTTGTAACTTAAATAAATATAAGTGACTTACCATTCATTCTGTTCAATAAAAGTAAAATGTGCATTTATAGCACTGACTATGAATTGACCTTTATGCATTAATAGTGTTAAATTCGCGAGTTATTTGTATCTAAATACAGTTCCAAGCGTGTCTTTAAATAAATACGAAGATTATTCTAAATCATTACTAATAGTGTTGTGTCTGACGCACGTCCTTTGTCGGGTATATTTAACAGTTAACAATATTACACATCATTCCTCTCCAGTCTGAAACGCACGTGTCTCGTGAAAATGCAAATTAGAGCACTCACAAGGCACGACAACTGCATTACTGTAAGTGACGTCATCTTAATCCGGGGCTGGAGCCTTTATTTCCCGTTCAGCCGTTGATCAAGGTCCCATTTCCTTTTCTCCATCCTGAAAACGTACTATACACTAGAACGTCCAGTCTCGTCAAGAGGATACTCGCTGTACGACGATTTCGCCCCAACATGGAGGCTAGATGGATAATTTCAGTGACTTTAGTGCTAAGTTGTGCAGTAGGTAAGTTCAACCCCTCTTAACACCCTTTTATTGTTACGTCACTGCGAGATACAGCACCCCGCCCCTCCTTAACAATCTGCAGGATTAACACCATTGTCACCGTGTGTGCAGCGCTCAAACCGTTGTCTGTGCAGACTGCATAACCTTTGTTTTTTTTTTTGGTATGGTCGTCTGCTTTGCAAGTTTTAGCTCTCGATTAAAGATGAGTAAGGCAAAATTTGCATGACATGTCTTTGTCATAGGCAATTTACTATAGGATTTACATGAACTCTGTGATATTTGTATATATTTTATCGAGTATAACTTTTTTCTACCAAGACTGAATTTATTGTATGATTATAGGTTATGTTTTTACTTATGAAACTGCTGCATTGTAGCATCTTCCAGAGAAGACCTGTAATAACTTTTTTATTGATCTATACTGATCAATGCAGTGGATTTTCAGTACAGTATATGAGTCACATTCTCGTCCGGTCAGTCGCACATTTGTACTCATTCTAAACTGACCAGCTGGTCAAAAGATGAGATGACCAAATTTGTTGTGTTGTTAGCTTTATCCTTGATTTTTCTGACTACATCAATCAGATTCTAACTATTTCTGGCGATAATGATTAACACCATACGATAGTTTATGATAACTGAAAGCATTAAAACATATTTTGTATACATTTTTATTTATCACAATACACATCTTGTTATGTATTACATCTTACGATAGTGTTGTTCATTACATCCAGTGTTGTTTACTTTGACGAACATAAGTTGTGTAGTTTCCTTACATCAATTGTTAGCGATGTGTCGTATTATCAACGTCGTTCACACTGTAATGCATGGATATTTATTTTGCATTATACATCGAGTAAATAAAGAACAACACATCAAAAACCTAGACATTAGATAAACAAAACAGTGACACAACATAAATACAATACTCACAACACATTAATACAATATTAACACCACATCAATACAATATTGATACCACATAAATACAACATTGACACCACAAATATAACACTGACACCACATTAATACAATATTGATACCACAATAAAATACACAACATTGAACACACACATAAAATAAAGAACAACACATCAAAAACCTAGACATTAAAGAAACAAAACAGTGACACAACATAAATACAATACTCACAACACATTAATACAATATTAACACCACATCAATCCAACATGACGCCACATAAACACCACATAAAGAAGATATTGACACCACATTAATATAATACTGACAACACGTGAATGTTGATTAAAACATTGAAAGCACATAATCACCGAATTGACACGTCAAAAACTACATGATGTCTTATAAATACAACACTGACACCATAGAGATACGACACTGACACCACATTTATACAACATTGACGCATAAATTCAACATTAACGCTACATACATTGTAAATACAACATTTAAGCCACATAAATAGAACATTGACAACACATAAATACAACATTGACACCACATAAATACAATATTGACACTTCATTAATACAACGTAGACACCACATCAATACAACACTATCACCACATTAATATAACTATGACAACACATAAATATAACACTGACAACACATAAATACAACATTGACACAACATATATACAACACTGACACAATATGTATACAACACTAACACTACATAAATACAATATTGATACCACATAAATACAAGATTGATACCACATAAATACAACATTGACACCACATAAATACAACATTGACACCACATAAATACAACATTGACACCACATAAATACAACATTGACACAACATATATACAACACTGACACAATATGTATACAACACTAACACTACAAGAATACAACATTGACACCACATAAATACAAGATTGATACCACATAAATACAACATTGACACCACATAAATACAACATTGACACCACATAAATACAAGATTGATACCACATAAATACAACATTGACACCACATAAATACAACATTGACACCACATAATTACAATATTGATACCACATAAATACAATATTGACACCACATCAATACAATATTGACACCACATAAATACAACATTGACACCACATAAATACAACATTGATACCACATAAATACAACATTGACACAATATATATACAATATTGATACCACATAAATACAATATTGACACCACATAAATACAATATTGATACCACATAAATACAACATTGACACCACATAAATACAACATTGACACCACATAATTACAATATTGATACCACATAAATACAATATTGACACCACATAAATACAATATTGATACCACATAAATACAACATTGACACCACAAATATAACACTGACACCACATTAATACAATATTGACACCACATAAATACAATATTGATACCACATAAATACAACATTGACACCACATAAATACAACATTGACACCACATAAATACAACATTGACACCACATAAATACAACATTGACACCACATAAATACAATATTGACACCACATAAATACAATATTGACACCACATTAATTCCAACATTGACACCACATACATACAACATTGACACCACCTAAATACAACATTGACACCACATTAATAAAATATTGATACCACATAAATACACCATTGACACCACAAATATAACACTGACACCACATTAATACAATATTGATACCACATAAATACAACATTGACACCACATAAAATAAAGAACAACACATCAAAAACCTAGACATTAGATAAACAAAACAGTGACACAACATAAATACAATACTCACAACACATTAATACAATATTAACACCACATCAATCCAACATGACGCCACATAAACACCACATAAAGAAGATATTGACACCACATTAAAATAATACTGACAACACGTGAATGTTGATTAAAACATTGAAAGCACATAATCACCAAATTGACACGTCAAAAACTACATGATGTCTTATAAATACAACACTGACACCATAGAGATACGACACTGACACCACATTTATACAACATTGACGCATAAATTCAACACTAACGCTACATACATTGTAAATACAACATTTAAGCCACATAAATAGAACATTGACAACACATAAATACAACATTGACACCACATAAATACAACATTGACACCACATTAATACAATATTGACACCACATAAATACAATATTGACACCACATAAATACAACATTGACACCACATAAATACAATATTGACACCACATAAATACAACATTGACACCACATTAATACAACATTGACACCACATAAATACAATATTGACACCACATAAATACAATATTGATACCACATAAATACAACATTGACACCACATAAATACAACATTGACACCACATTAATACAATATTGATACCACATCAATACAACATTGACACCACATAAATATAACACTGACAACACATAAATACAACATTGACACAACATATATACAACACTGACACAATATGTATACAACACTAACACTACATAAATACAATATTGATACCACATAAATACAAGATTGATACCACATAAATACAACATTGACACCACATAAATACAACATTAACACCACATAAATACAACATTGACACCACATAAATACAACATTGACACAACATATATACAACACTGACACAATATGTATACAACACTAACACTACAAGAATACAACATTGACACCACATAAATACAAGATTGATACCACATAAATACAACATTGACACCACATAAATACAACATTGACACCACATAAATACAAGATTGATACCACATAAATACAACATTGACACCACATAAATACAACATTGACACCACATAATTACAATATTGATACCACATAAATACAATATTGACACCACATCAATACAATATTGACACCACATAAATACAATATTGACACCACATAAATACAACATTGATACCACATAAATACAACATTGACACAACATATATACAATATTGATACCACATAAATACAATATTGACACCACATAAATACAATATTGACACCACATAAATACAATATTGATACCACATAAATACAACATTGACACCACATAAATACAACATTGACACCACATAATTACAATATTGATACCACATAAATACAATATTGACACCACATAAATACAATATTGATACCACATAAATACAACATTGACACCACAAATATAACACTGACACCACATTAATACAATATTGACACCACATAAATACAATATTGACACCACATAAATACAATATTGATACCACATAAATACAATATTGACACCACATAAATACAACATTGACACCACATTAATACAACATTGACACCACATTAATACAATATTGACACCACATAAATACAATATTGACACCACATAAATACAATATTGACACCACATAAATACAATATTAACACCACATAAATATAACATTGACACCACATTAATTCCAACCTGACGTCAACTGAATGTTAAACTAATGACAAATGAAAACATCATTGAAATCACATATATAAAACATACAACTTCATATTATGTAAATTATACAACATTGATACCTCCCACAAAACATCGACTAACGCTCAATAATTAATACATTGAGTGCTATGACACCACCTCACTTTACCGCGTTGCTTGGTGTCTGCAGCGGTATGGTTCAGTAATATACCACTATAAAAAGGGCAAGAGTTCCACTATACAAGAAGGCACCCCACGAATATACCGCAGTCTCCCCAAACACGCACCTCATAGACGCAACACAACACATGCATGGAAGCCGTCCTTACATTACCCTGGCTGTTAATAGGATGTTTTAATCAAACAAACAAACTGTACTGCAAAAAAGAACATTACATTACACATACAACACCAAATCTATAAAAAACATATTGGACTAACTATTATCGTCTCCGTGGGTGAAAGTTTCATATTCGAGAATGAATTCGTCTGTTATACATGTATGTATACCGTAAATACACTCGTGATTATGTTATAATACAGGCCTCTTTCACATGTGGGTATGATGAATAGGAATAGTCTACCAGAATATTACAAAATGAATTAAAACCCTAGGCGTGTCGAAAGTTTTACAACATTTTGTAAATCAGGGGTAGAATATATCTCTCTATCCTTTACGTCCACATGTTAATTTTTTTCTCTCATTCCTCGATTTGTTTTACAATTTTACAGTAAGATATCCACGACCTTTTAAAATTTTACCGCAAGAAGTTAATTTTCCGTGTTTTCAGCCTCCTTTCTTTAAATTACATTCAAATTTTACTTTTATTAAGAAAACGTAAATTGTGTTGGTGCAATACCTACTACCTAGATGACTCAATAAACATGTATGAAAGTATTCCATAAAGTGTGAATTATAGTTCATGTGAAACGCGTTGTAATAGTGACGTCATGAGGTTGTATTGCACGGGTATTACACTGGCATAAGCTGTTGATAAGACTCTCTCAGCAGAGTTCTTTACTAGACCATCTCCCCTAGTTTGAACCTTTAGGTCTTTAGAATCAGACATGTAGTAGAGAAAAAAGTATTCAAGCCAAATTTTAGTGATTTTTTAATATTTTAGAGACTTGTGGCTAGTCTGGTAGCCATGTAATACAGCTTTAGTCGACACTGAGTGCATTACATTGGTAGGAATGAGAGAAAAATGTGTTAACTCGTTAAATAAATTTTATATTACAAAAAGCAGTTACTCATGCTAGATCCTGTGTTAAATCCATAATAAAAAAAACACCTTATTTGCACTATATGTACTACATTGATACCATAAAAACTTTACGGGGGCACTAAACAGCGCCACATTCATATACACCACATTGACATTATTAAAATGTAATGCCATGGATACAATCTTGAGACTCTTTTCATTGACTGTTTGTCATTTTCAGTAAAACTTTCATTCACTGAAGATAGAACAAATCATCTTAATTCACGTGATTCTATGATTTTTATTCCTCATCATAATTGTATTTTCAGCAGTGTCCGTACACAATCTATTGAGGGACTGACAATTATTTCACCAACTATTAACCGAAAGGTTATGCTTAAGCAAATTAGTACATAATCAGTAATAGAAGTGGCGCTCTTATATTAATCAACAATATTTTCACACACTTTATCAAAAGGTTATAATTTTACATAGTAATATTTTAAGCAGATCGGTACATAATCATGTATAGAAGTGGCGAAATTGTATTAATTCACAATATGTTTACACATTATTAATCAAAGATTATTAACAAACATATTTTAAGCCATATGGCTACATAATTAATTTACAATATTTTCACCCATTTAATAACCAATAATTACAATATTTATACCCATATAGCTGCATATTTAGTTGAAAAAGTGACAATCCTGTATTATTTTAAATATACCAACGCATTTATGCCTACGTACTGTGATTATATTGCACGCATCATATTTAAAATTTATAATCATTTTCCGAGTAGTGATCACATTAAATAAAGAGATACGGTTAGCGATCGCCGGAAGTTTTAAGATTTAGACCGCACTTACAACATCCGTGCATAAAACCATAAACAGACACATTATGACACATCCAAGCAAATATCTTCTTCCGTTCGTAAGCGTTATACTAAGTAAAACGCTAAACTAAATACGCTTTCCTTCCATAGTTTTGTATTATCTAAAACCCTAATTTCCCACCATGAAACAAATAGTTGAGCACACGGTTGCACATAAATTATATACATCCATCAGTTCAGCAGTGGAAGATAAAAATGGCGAAATAACCTTATAGTATTTCTCAATTGAAAATCCATTTTATTATCATTTAGGTTTCCATAATAGCGCAATAATATGTAAGGATAATATAGGCCTATTCAGGACGTCAAAAATAACATCACTAACGTCTCCTCGCATGAATCGATCACGTGCTTTATATATAGGGGTCGGTGAGCACGTCGGAATTAACAAAAAGGCTGTCTTTGACAGCTAAAGGTTTCATAAGAGATTCTTGCAACACAAGTTTTAATCTCAATTGAATACTTGCATTGTTAGCTTTGATATGCTATGAGAAATACATTAATAGGAATTGCACAAGCATCTTGCTTAATTTAGACGATAGTATTCCTCATCTTAAAATCCATTCTCACTAACCTTCATGCTTCAAATAATAAGTTACCATCATTAGATTTAGGAAATCAATATAAAGCATTTTGCTTAATTCAGACGAAATCGGGTATTTACCGGCTATATTATATAAATACTACCTGCATTAGAGGGTGACAGTGCCTAGTGTCACCTCGAGGATAACACTGTCACCCTCGGCTTCGCCTCGGGTGACAGTGATATTCCGAGGGGTGACACTAGGCACTGTCACCCTCTAATGCAGGTAGTATTTATTTTATTATACCAAACAAAAGTCTAGAAACAAAATCAGTTTTCAAGTATTTGCAATCTATTGAAACATTTTAACTGATTTTAACAAAAGTCGAACAGTTACCGTCGGCAGTAGAATAGCATATCAGCTTCTACTCAGTAGCGCTAACTATTATTGAATTATAAAAAAATACTCATAATAAACATTTAGTGAAAATTCTTGTTGTCTTGTCTCCTGCGTTTGTTTAAATCTTAACGTTTTTGTAAATCTCAATGAATTTTGGTTTCGTCCCGTCGTCTGTTTACAACATTAGCAACGGCACGAAGACGCTTGAAATCGCATGTCTTCCGTTAACCTAATCACAAACGGGTTCATAAAAACCAACACATAGCGCTTTGACGGTAGGCGAAAAGACGTGAACTGAAAGCTCCGTCCTAAAATGATTTTTTTTATTGATAAACAGACTATTTTGACAAAACTATTGGCCGAACGAAATTATTTGCTAAATCTTCCACCTTGTAAAAATATCGATTTTTCGCCGAACAACGAAACGTATTTTTCAAACTATTAATAAACGCGAATTACCAAATAAGGAAAAGACAATGTAAACTAGACTATGTCTTAAATGAGTAACAGGATACTTACATGATATCACTGTGTGAACTAGTGCTGAAGAGGAAATGACACGATCGGATATCATTGCAACATAAACATTTTAAGACGTTCAATCGTTTGAACTGTCTCATCATACCCGGTCTAACCAGTTTAACGTTACTGAGTGCTATATAACAGTATATTTATAGATTGTGATGTCTCCATACAACACTTACTTCTAGTGGTCTTATTAATGAATGACTATTATAATATTCAATAATATAGAGCTCATAGTCCGGGCGAAAGAGCAACAGTTGAATTTGAAAATGACCGGCAATAAAGGGAAAATAGCTTAACTTTATTTTAAGTCATATTCCTACTAACCCTAAAATGTCACCATATAGTGAAAATTTATAAACGGTTTGCCGACACAATATTTTCTTCATCTTCTGATCTTCGCTTTTTGCATGTGCTACTCTCTGTCTACACCTCCCTTTTCTCTCTCCTTTCTTTCGCTCCTTTTTTTTCTATGTAAGTATGGTATTGCAAGGAAATGTCTACACAAATCACGATGCCTCTTGTGTGACAATACAAATACTTAATTTTTTATAGAAAATGACAAATTTAATGTGTCGTAATAGTATGGGGTGTTAGTGTGAAAGTGAACAGATGGCCATGAGTTGGATGTTTTGTGTATTGATGATAGTATAATTAACTTTCTGAAAACAAGTAATAACAAACGAATGCTTCTGTGTGGATATGTATTGTGTATGTGTAGAATGAAAATATTTATGTGTCTTAGAAATTTCATATCTTAAAGATGCTCCACTGCCGATAGAGCATAAACGATACTCATTATTTTAACAATCATTTGTGTTTAGTCGTGCGTGTATACGTTAACACAAAAAATTAATATTAAATAATTAATTTTGCTTTTGGTGCATGCGCAATTAGTACTTTATTCTATATAGGACATAGTGCCAGGGAATTTTTTCGGAATGCAATTAATTATTTTTTATATTTTTATCTTGAGGTAAAATTAAAAGCCCAAACTTTTCAATTGTGGTAATGGTGTGAAGTAAGTAACTTTTGTAACTGAAGAAAAATACTTATTCGTCTGCTCTTGTTTTTGATAGAGAAAAAATACCATTTGTAAGCGGGGGGGGGGGGGGGGGGGAATCTTTTACTCATAAGTCGAATAATAAAAAATCAATCTTGTTTTTCAGTAATTAGTGGCACTGTCATGACGATGTACGGCCAATGTAGTAAGTACCTACAATCAAAAAAACATGTTATCAACATGATCTGCTGATCTGCTTATATAATATTATAACGAGATCATAAACTAAATCTATTATTACTACTACTATTAATTTTAAATTATGCTTAAATAATTGGCATGTTTAACCATAGGCTTATCTACCACATGTTCTTCAAAGGTTAGTTATAACTTATATCCTTTCTATCACATACAGTGATAATAACATAACAGCTTGTCACAATGGTATTTACGGTGCATGTCGCTGTGTCCTAGATTGGTACGACTGATGTCATTATGATCAACTTTTTTACAATTAGTGTCGTCGATGAAGCAGAAGACATAGCTCTATTCAGCATAGTGTCATTGAATATATATAGATATGTCATAAGCTTGTTGATATATTTAGATGATATACATCAATTTCATTCGAATACTCCAAATTATCATTCAATTTATTGAAACTGGGAATTTTTTTCTATTTAATTTTTCATGTCTCTCTGTAAAATTCGAAACCATTTATGACCACATAACCTCAATGCATTGGTAAACAGATAAAAAAGATATGAAAATATCGATCATAGCCAGCAGAAGTCACAAATTGTTACAATCTTGATTAATTTGGATTAGATTGGCATTTGTAAGGTAGGCCCTAGATTCTGTCCCCTGGCCGAGACACACCAAAATCAATAAAAGTAGGAGTTTCTGCTCTTGCTTAGTGCTCAGCATACAGAGAGTAGGACGTCTGGTTCGTCCGTTGTCAATTTAATGAGACCGGGCGGTGTTTCTTGGTGTCTTCGATGGCATGCTTTCAGTGATATAGCACTATACAAAGGGCAAAAGTTCCACTTTACTAGAAGACACAACACGAATATAAACACACACTCGCATTTCACACACGCAAGACACTACATGCACGAGAGGCCGCCCTTTTATGACCCCAGCTGTTAAAAGGAAGTTAATATGATAAACAAAACCAACCAAGATTTAGATTCATAAATCGGCGTTTGATAAAAAGACGCCAAGATTATAGGGTACATTTTTCGTCGGAGCATCCAATTTATTTTGGATAGTATGCGGGGGATCCCAGCAACAATCTCGGTTCAGGAAACCACATGACAGTTCTCTTAGATATTTTAAGCATTGCATTCATCGTCAATTATGGATAAATATTTACGCATATGACATTTGTATGTAAGAACATATCTTAAACTACAGAAGTTTGAATTATAACATAGCATTTTCGTTGTAATTCATTGTATTTCGTACTTTCCTTTTTTTAGCAAAAACCTGTTTGAATGGGGGATACTGTGTATGGTCAGGTAACACCACATATTGCGCATGCCCAAATCAGTACTACGGGGACCAATGCGAGCTGATGTGTAACACCACCCAGTGTGCTGGTGGCCGGTGCATCATCTATATGAGTAGCTCCATGTGTCTTTGTCCTGACGACTCCATTGCATCTATGTGTTACACCAATTGTTCTGACACGTAAGTGACATCACCCTGGTACTCAAAATTAAAGCTATGACTTCATGAACACAAAAAAATATTGAAAATAATGCTTATGATTTCATTTGACTACATGAGGTACTAATTAGGCATTTATTTTCGTGCTTTTACGTATTTTACAATAAAACAAATTCAGTTGTCGCGCTTTGATATCTTAAACACTAGTTTAATTTGGCCAATAACTACCGTTTTAAAAAGCAATATGCAAACGCGTTAAAATGTAAAACGCTTTCAGTCTATGAAAAACAACCTTTAACTTCTAACCAATGGAAAGAAGTGTAAAATATGGATTTGCATTATTTAGAACGAAACAACAGTACATACCATTTTGGTACATAGATGAAAAAAATAAGAAGAAAGACAATATGTACCATAGCTCTATATCTCTTTAGTAGTTGGCCCTTTGTTGCTATAACGTATTACAAGGTTACCAAAATTCGCGATTTTACCTTGAAAAATAAAATTAAAACTTCAGCTAATTAAATATTCGCGATTCGGCTACAGGAGTTCATGTGGTTGATACATTACATGTAATGTAGAGTTGGAATTTTAACCAATGACTTGCGAAATCTCAAAATGTCATGTCCTTCAAAATTACCTTCTAATTGGCATCCCTGGCGTTCGTCTTTGGGATAATGTTAGAACACTATGTAAATGTCGAAATGAACAAGGAATTTCCTTACGATTTACTTACGATTTACTTTCGCGAATTTCGAGATCCAAGTAAGTCCGCGAAAGTTTATCTCTGTAAATTATAATCTATATCATATTTATGATATTTATGATATAAAATGGCCAATTTTTCAATCCGCGAAATTCATTCTTCGCGAACTTTGAAATGAAAATTATGAAATTGAATAGCCGCGAAAGAAAGTCCAGTATATGTGTCACTATGTAAGGTGGAAACTTTGACATTTTTCACCTCACGAAATGAAATATATTTAGTAGATGTTCCTTGAATTTAATTATTTTTCATGAATAAAGTTCTTTTTTTTTCATTTTATTTACAGCTATTGTGAGAACAATGGAACATGCTCCACCGACATGGATGGGAAATTGATGTGTAATTGTATGGACGGGTATAGCGGTAAACGATGTGAGGTCAATAACACAAACATTGTATCATGCTCTGCGACCGTCTGTATGGATCTATTAACAGATAACTGCACTCAAGTCCCGGGAGGATCCGTCATGTGTCACTGTCGAAATGGGATCACAGGTGTGTCATTTACTATATGAATTGTAACAAACAAATTAATTGGTCACATATATCATAAGTTTTCTAACAAACGATTTCATTGGCGAAGTGTATGATATTTACTGTTACAAACAATTACATTGGGCAAGTGTGTGAAATATGTTGTAACAAACGGTTTCATTGGCCAAGTTTATATCATGTGTTGTAACAAACAATAACATTAGCTTCGTTTATAATCTAGACTGTCACAAACATTTCCATTGGCTTTGCATGCAGTAATGACAGTACCAAATAATTTCATTGATCTGCTATACAAACTGAACCTTAAATAAATCAACAGTTACATAAAAGAATGGTTTTAACAAACAGAGCAATTGGCTTAATAAAGAATCCAGACAGGGATAAATAATTGGTATACCTCCTGATTAAATACCGTCATTGCCTTAACAAGTGGCGTTACCACTTGTAACATCGTTTTTGTTTCCATGATTGGGTAACACGTTTTACTACTTATATGTTTCTATGTAATTTTTTTTCTTGGTCAGGAACTTACTGTGAAAGGTGGAATTGTTTGGAAAATGTACACAGCTGTTCAAATGGTGTATGTTATACCAACGACTTACGAACCGATACCAGCAGCTGTTCATGTATGGCAGGATACAATGGTACGAAGTGTGAAGAAAACATCAACGATTGTGTGGGGTCTGTGTGCCAAAACAACGGAACATGTGTGGACGGCATTGGTAGGTTTTCATATACTTATATAACCCAATGCTTCTTTTTAAACGGTATATTTCCGGTACATTTTCATTAATATTACTTGAAAATGTGCATCAAAACTACATGTATCTATTCAATTGATTTGAGTATCTGCAATGTCAATATGGCCTGAAAAATACATAATCTCACTTCAGGATTTTTTTTAATTTGAAATTCAGATGAAGCACTTTTCATCACGTTCGCCCGTTATCATTATAATGTGACCGGTTAGGTTGTGATGCTTTGTGTCTTCGGTGGCATGCTTCAGAGGAATAACACTATAAAAAGGGCAAGAATTCCGCTAAACAAGAAGACACAACACTAATATACCACAGTCTCTCAAAATACGCACCAGGCACTTCTTACACACTCTACATCGCATACATGGCCGTCCTAACATGACCCTGGCTGTTAATAGGACGTTGATTCAATATAAAGAAAAGAAAAAACACGATAAGCAGACGACAGTTACTGCTCTTTTTTTAACGCTTTACATTAGGGAAGGGTACACCATCGTCGGTTACCCACGTTAATCAGACTACAGAGCGTAGTGGAGTTTAGACGCAGCTTCCGAGGGTGATGATACACTTTTTTAACCGTTTTTATCAAAATTATATCGCTGGGGATGTCATTTTGTTATTCTGTATCGCTTTCATAAGGAAACAAAGATTATTGTTATTACCACAGTTATCTTATACAAGGGCAATCCTTAAAGGACTTCAAATGTTCCTATGAGTCAAACGAAATTAAGAGAAAGGATGTATAGCATATTTTAAGTTTAATGTTTCCTTTCCAGTATCATACAACTGTAGCTGTCCTACTCTGTATACCGGGACCTATTGTGAACAAGCCAATTGTGAAGCTAGGAATTGTTCTAGTCGGAGTGCAAACGGAATGTGCGATGTAAGTAGAAACAAGTTGTGACTTCAGTTTTTCCCTAATACACACAAGCATATCACGGTACTTCATGGAAAAATTTTAAATGTTTAAAAAAAATCTCCCGTACTTGACTGGGTTTTCCTGTGTTTGCAAGGAAAAAGATAACACGCACTTGACTTCGACGTCATCGATACATGCGGAGGATTTTCTTATTTTTTTCTTATTTTTTTACAATATGCTAAGAAAATAATCAAACATGGCTCTGTCAAGTGAACGGGACATCTCAGCCCGAGTGCAAGAATTTAGCTGGAGGCTTAATATTCTATTAATTTCACTAGATCTTTCATCTTTTTTTTAAAAATAAAATTACATTTGAAAACAAAACACTAAAATTTGGTGAAACGTATTCAATCATTTTCGCAGCTAGCATTTTGCTTGCATCATCGGCAGTCTCTATGACTTTGATAGGAAGGTAAAATGTCAAACCAAACAAGTTTTCTTATTGGGAGGGGGAATATTATTACTAAATCTTGCCATTACGAGAACTTCAAGAGGATGAATTTTCATTATGTTATTATGAACTTCAATGTTCCATAAGTCAATGAGACTTTTCGAAGCATGTATAATTAAACCAATGTAATGTCACTTTGACTCATGCTTTTAAATCTTATATAAATAATTTCCTGTCTATATACTGAAGCCACCTCAAACAAGTTATCAGCCGATTTACATGAAACCAAATCAGTCAAGATCGACTTAAATTCTTCTTCAAGACTTTGACTCTCTACCTTATCGTTGTCCGATAATATTTAAAAATGCAAATATTTCCAGGTCCAATGTATGAACGAGGAGTGTAATTATGATGGACTGGAATGTTCTCTTGGCATCAACCCCTGGTCTTCCTGTAGCGTTGTACCAACCACTGGCAGAGGGATACATTGTTCTGTTCTGTTCATGGACGGCGTCTGCGACCAAGAATGCAACACATATGGCTGTCTGTATGACGGTTTCGACTGTGTAAACAACGGAAGTGCTCCCGCTGACTGTTTCAATGGCTCCCACTGTTATCAAAGTATTGGAAACGGTGCATGTAATGCAGAATGTAACAACCTTGAGTGTGCATATGACGGTCAGGATTGTCTTAGTAACGTAACTCCCAGCACAGAGACATTAATTGTAACCTTCACCCCTACCAACGCAACGTATGGTCGCCTTGCGGAGGCCCGTTTAGTTGCTTACCAAGTATCACGAAAACTCCGCTCTAGAGTGTTCATTAGGCAGAACAATGGCACTGACCTTATGGTGTATAGGGTAGCCAACTCTACTACCGCGGACATTAGGTAAGGTTATATAGTTTGCAATGGATGTTGCAAAAGAATATGTGATTTGAAAATTGTATATCGTTTTCTCAAATTATATGCATTTTGCAAATATTTAAGCATTATTCTAAATATCTTTTGGAATTATGAAATCATACACACGCAAAAACCCCAAACCATAGACGCAAATTATAAACCCACATTGTATTGGAAATAATGCTTGCAATAAATTTGAATAATACAGTGAGTTACATAAACTAATTAGGCAAGTTGCGTGCTATTATTCATATTTTATTTCTTTTAAAAACAATTTATTGCATCCCGAAAAAAACGGCATGGCACATATGCATAAATGGAATTAAGTACTGCTTATGCATGAACCAAAAGCAAAATGAATTATTTTATATGCATTTCAATGTTAATTAAACACATATATTTACATATGCCCCTATATAGTCAACGGGAGGGGAGTTGCGTTCACATTAGCGTAAACGCAATGACGTATGAATACAAACGCAGTGCAGGTTCGGACTACTTCCAGTTCACGCTTCGATAAGATTTTGCGTCATAAGTTGACGGATTTTAAAATAACAATACAGAGTTTTTATTAGATCCAATTAAATATGCATTTGACATCAAAACAAAACATGTGTCCAAGCATTGTAACGGTAATAAACTACAAAATGAATCGCTGGTCGGGGCTACAACCGGGGGGCTTTCCTCAGGAATGTTCGGGGAATCCCATAGTTACGTCAGATGTACATGTGTATACAGAACATCTGATTGTCGGTGAATAATTCTGGGAGCGTCTAAGCGAACAATAGGTTAACAGATCATATACAGGTTTCCAGAAAAAAAAAACATTACAGGTAGCCCATCCGAAACAGTATCATCAGCTTAAATGGCACCGTCTTTGCATTCAAAATAGGCCTACACACACGCAAACACTTGTCTATCCTCCGTACAATAAAATAAAAGTCATGACTGAGAAGAATTTAGTGTATATTCTTAGACCGATACATACATGACAAACATTCAGCAGCTCAACGGTCATACCATCAATAGGTTTTATCACAGTCACTTTCCTCGGTTGAAAATCAAATATGGCGGCTCGCTTCACTTCGGACCGCATCACTACCCTGACAACGATACATACCGGTAGTCGTTCCGCCTTGGTTATCTCAATTTTTATTCGAAATCGACATTATTAATACATATTATCAAATTGAAAAAAAATGTATGATGAAAATAATTTAAAAGTGTCATTGTTGTATTTCAAACCAAACTGCAGCTAAAACATTCAACAATCGGAACTATATCTTCGGTCATCCTGACTACCGTAGTTACCCAACTTAGCAACCATCACCGTTTTAAATTTTACGTAAAGATAGATTTATTTATGTAAATATATAGATTGAACAGTGTTTTGATTGCGTTAAAGGTGGTATGAACGCAATGGGATACATACATATTCTACATGTAGCGCTAACGCGCTACATTGAATATGTCTGTATCCCATTGCGTTCATACCACCTTTAACGCAATCAAAACACTGTTCAATCTCTATATAAACACGATTATACATCAGTTATCGGTACTATTTATGCTCTGTCAGCTGTGGAGCATCTTTGATAATTTCGTTTGAATAATAACTGTTCCACTTTTAAGATTCTCAACGAAAATATTCTTCGTGTGTGACATCATAATACTCGACGTACTATTCATTCAGACTATCCAAAATTAACCTCAAACTTCTAACCAACATATGAAATCAAAAAGAAAACACGGAACCAAAATCATCTTTTGTTTTAGATTATAACAAGCAAGTTAGCTTTCCACAGAGTTGCTACATTAAATATGTCAATAAGTGAAAATGTTTCTCTTGTTTTCGAAATTGCCGAGTTTTCAGCCTGTTTGCTTTTCCACTTAACATCATCATATTTCGCACACAATATTCACTGTGGAAGATCACTGTATTATTTTATTTAATCAAAATCGCAGTTTTCATTATTCTTTGTTTAATACAGAGCTTACTTTGACATCCTGCAACCAACGGACTGTACAGTGACCGGGCAGTGTGTGACGGACGTCCAGACAGCCGCTAAGATGATAGGTGCTGTGGTCTGGATGCACCTCCTATGGCCCTCGGATACTCAGCAAACACTTTTCCGAAGCGTCATCAGTAAGTTCTAACATACATCAGAGCTATAAATAGTAAGTTACATATATATCACTCTCAAGAAGTAGAGAATATAAGTTGATATTTACATTTTGCCACAGCGACTCTTATTATCATGATTTGCCAATAAGCCAATAAATGCAGCATAGACTTGGTGTAGTAATATCCATATAAATGGATGTGAGTCTTGTTTACTGACACCATGCGCGGGAAAATTGACATTGTAGTTGAATGAACCAGTTTGGTATGAAAAATCTGTTTAATGTCTGGATAATTGAAAGTAAACTGAAAAGCAATTGAAAAACATTGAAATTTTGTTGTCTTTTCAATAGTTTATTGGGACTTTTTTCATTACATTGAACTTGTTTAAATAACAACTTTTATAACTTGTCAGAATTACAACAAAGTTATAAAAGAATTTCGTTAACTGTGAATACTTCTAAAAAAACAAGCAAAAAGGAAATGGCATTATTTACATGAATTTTAAACAACAGTTCAAGCAATAGATTCGGAACGTTCATGCCTTTGGAAGAATGAATCATCATTATTAATACCTTTGCATATTACTGGGTATGATGATACTTATTTCCGATTCTGAAGATTTACCTCTTATGTCCTACAGCCAGTACCGAGGGTTACTATTAGTTACGATACATTTTATGTCCAGTTACGATACCTTTTATGTCCTACAGTCTATAGTGATGGTTACCATTAGTTACGTTACCTTTTATGTCCTACAGTGTGTAGTGGTGGTTACCATTAGTTACGTTACCTTTTGTGTCCTACAGTGTGTAGTGGTGGTTACCATTAGTTACGTTACCTTTTGTGTCCTACAGCCTGTAGTGAAGGTTACCATTAGTTACGTTACCTTTTATGTCCTACAGTGTGTAGTGGTGGTTACCATTAGTTACGTTACCTTTTGTGTCCTACAGCCTGTAGTGAAGGTTACCATTAGTTACGTTACCTTTTATGTCCTACAGCCTGTAGTGAAGGTTACCATTAGTTACGTTACCTTTTATGTCCTAGAGTCTATAGTGATGGTTGCCATTAGTTACGTTACCTTTTATGTCCTACAGTCTATAGTGATGGTTGCCATTAGTTACGTTACCTTTTGTGTCCTACAGTCTGTAGTGAAGGTTACCATTAGTTACGTTACCTTTTATGTCCTACAGCCTGTAGTGAAGGTTACCATTAGTTACGTTACCTTTTATGTCCTACAGCCTGTAGTGAAGGTTACCATTAGTTACGTTACCTTTTATGTCCTACAGTCTGTAGTGAAGGTTACCATTAGTTACGTTACCTTTAGTGTCCTACAGCCTGTAGTGAAGGTTACCATTAGTTATGTTACCTTTAGTGTCCTACAGCCTGTAGTGAAGGTTACCATTAGTTACGTTACCTTTAGTGTCCTACAGCCTGTAGTGAAGGTTACCATTAGCTACGTTATCTTTTGTGTCCTACAGTCTGTAGTGAAGGTTACCATTAGTTACGTTACCTTTTATGTCCTACAGCCTGTAGTGAAGGTTACTGTTAGATACGTTACCTTTTGTGTCCTACAGCCTGTAGTGAAGGTTACTGTTAGATACGTTACCTTTTGTGTCCTACAGCCTGTAGTGAAGGTTACCATTAGTTACGTTACCTTTTATGTCCTACAGCCTGTAGTGAAGGTTACCATTAGTTACGTTACCTTTTATGTCCTACAGCCTGTAGTGAAGGTTACCATTAGTTACGTTACCTTTTATGTCCTACAGTCTATAGTGATGGTTGCCATTAGTTACGTTACCTTTTGTGTCCTACAGCCTGTAGTGAAGGTTACCATTAGTTACGTTACCTTTTATGTCCTACAGTCTATAATGATGGTTACTGTTAGATAGGTTACCTTTTGTGTCCTACAGCCTGAATTGAAGGTTACTGTTAGATACGTTACCTTTTATGTCCTACAGCCTGTAGTGAAGGTTACCATTAGTTACGTTACCTTTTATGTCCTACAGTCTGTAGTGAAGGTTACCATTAGTTACGTTACCTTTAGTGTCCTACAGCCTGTAGTGAAGGTTACCATTAGTTACGTTACCTTTAGTGTCCTACAGCCTGTAGTGAAGGTTACCATTAGTTACGTTACCTTTAGTGTCCTACAGCCTGTAGTGAAGGTTACCATTAGCTACGTTATCTTTTGTGTCCTACAGTCTGTAGTGAAGGTTACCATTAGTTACGTTACCTTTTATGTCCTACAGCCTGTAGTGAAGGTTACTGTTAGATACGTTACCTTTTGTGTCCTACAGCCTGTAGTGAAGGTTACTGTTAGATACGTTACCTTTTGTGTCCTACAGCCTGTAGTGAAGGTTACCATTAGTTACGTTACCTTTTATGTCCTACAGCCTGTAGTGAAGGTTACCATTAGTTACGTTACCTTTTATGTCCTACAGCCTGTAGTGAAGGTTACCATTAGTTACGTTACCTTTTATGTCCTACAGTCTATAGTGATGGTTGCCATTAGTTACGTTACCTTTTACGTCCTACAGCCTGTAGTGAAGGTTACCATTAGTTACGTTACCTTTTATGTCCTACAGTCTATAATGATGGTTACTGTTAGATAGGTTACCTTTTGTGTCCTACAGCCTGTAGTGAAGGTTACTGTTAGATACGTTACCTTTTGTGTCCTACAGCCTGTAGTGAAGGTTACTGTTAGATACGTTACCTTTTGTGTCCTACAGCCTGTAGTGAAGGTTACCATTAGTTACGTTACCTTTTATGTCCTACAGCCTGTAGTGAAGGTTACCATTAGTTACGTTACCTTTAGTGTCCTACAGCCTGTAGTGAAGGTTACCATTAGTTACGTTACCTTTAGTGTCCTACAGTCTGTAGTGATGGTTACCATTAGTTACGTTACCTTTTATGTCCTACAGCCTGTAGTGAAGGTTACCATTAGTTACGTTACTTTTAGTGTCCTACAGCCTGTAGTGAAGGTTACCATTAGTTACGTTACCTTTTATGTCCTACAGTCTGTAGTGATGGTTACCATTAGTTACGTTACCTTTTATGTCCTACAGTCTATAATGATGGTTACTGTTAGATAGGTTACCTTTAATGTCCTACAGCCTGTAGTGAAGGTTACCATTAGTTACGTTACCTTTTGTGTCCTACAGCCTGTAGTGAAGGTTACCATTAGTTACGTTACCTTTTGTGTCCTACAGCCTGTAGTGAGGGATACCGTTTGTTAATCAATTTTTATGTCCTACAGCCTGTAGTGAAGGTTACCATTAGTTACGTTACCTTTTATTTTCTACAGCCTGTAGTGAAGGTTATCATTAGTTACGTTACCTTTTATGTCCTACAGCCTGTAGTGAAGGTTACCATTAGTTACGTTACCTTTTGTGTCCTACAGCCTGTAGTGAAGGTTACAATTAGTTACGTTACCTTTTATGTCCTACAGCTTGTAGTGAAGGTTACCATTAGTTACGTTGCCTTTTGTGTCCAACAGTCTGTAGTGAAGGTTACCATTAGTTACGTTACCTTTTGTGTCCTACAGCCTGTAGTGAAGGTTACCATTAGTTACGTTACCTTTTATATCCTACAGCCTGTAGTGAAGGTTACCATTAGTTACGTTGCCTTTTGTGTCCAACAGTCTGTAGTGAAGGTTACCATTAGTTACGTCACATTTTATGCCCTACAGCCTGTAGTGAAGGTTACCATTAGTTACGTTACCTTTTGTGTCCTACAGCCTGTAGTGAGGGATACCGTTTGTTAATCAATTTTTATGTCCTACAGCCTGTAGTGAAGGTTACCATTAGTTACGTTACCTTTTATTTTCTACAGCCTGTAGTGAAGGTTATCATTAGTTACGTTACCTTTTATGTCCTACAGCCTGTAGTGATGGTTACCATTAGTTACGTTACCTTTTGTGTCCTACAGCCTGTAGTGAAGGTTACCATTAGTTACGTTACCTTTAGTGTCCTACAGCCTGTAGTGAAGGTTACCATTAGTTACGTTACCTTTTGTGTCCTACAGCCTGTAGTGAAGGTTACCATAAGTTACGTTACCTTTTATGTCCTACAGCCTGTAGTGAAGGTTACCATTAGTTACGTTACCTTTTGTGTCCTACAGCCTGTAGTAAAGGTTACCATTAGTTACGTTACCTTTTATGTCCTACAGCCTGTAGTGAAGGTTACCATTAGTTACGTTACCTTTTATGTCCTACAGCCTGTAGTGAAGGTTGCCATTAGTTACGTTACCTTTTGTGTCCTACAGCCTGTAGTGAAGGTTACCATTAGTTACGTTACCTTTTATGTCCTACAGTCTATAATGAAGGTTACCATTAGTTACGTTACCTTTAGTGTCCTACAGCCTGTAGTGAAGGTTACCATTAGTTACGTTACCTTTTGTGTCCTACAGCCTGTAGTGAGGGATACCGTTTGTTAATCATTTTTTATGTCCTACAGCCTGTAGTGAAGGTTACCATTAGTTACGTTGCCTTTTATGTCCTACAGCCTGTAGTGAAGGTTACCATTAGTTACGTTACCTTTTATTTCCTACAGCCTGTAGTGAAGGTTACCATTAGTTACGTCACCTTTTATGTCCTACAGCCTGTAGTGAAGGTTACCATTAGTTACGTTACCTTTTATGTCCTACAGCCTGTAGTGAAGGTTACCATTAGTTACGTTACCTTTAGTGTCCTACAGCCTGTAGTGAAGGTTACCATTAGTTACGTTACCTTTTATGTCTTACAGCTTGTAGTGAGGGATACCGTTTGTTAATCATTTTTTATGTCCTACAGCCTGTAGTGAAGGTTACCATTAGTTACGTTACCTTTTATTTCCTACAGTCTGTAGTGAAGGTTACCATTAGTTACGTTACCTTTTATGTCCTACAGCCTGTAGTGAAGGTTACCATTATTTACGTTGCCTTTTGTGTCCAACAGTCTGTAGTGAAGGTTACCATTAGTTACGTTACCTTTAGTGTCCTACAGCCTGTAGTGAAGGTTACCATTAGTTACGTTACCTTTTATGTCCTACAGCCTGTAGTGAAGGTTACCATTAGTTACGTTACCTTTTATGTCCTACAGCCTGTAGTGAAGGTTACCATTAGTTACGTTACCTTTAGTGTCATACAGCCTGTAGTGAAGGTTACCATTAGTTACGTTACCTTTTATGTCCTACAGCCTGTAGTGAGGGATACCGTTTGTTAATCAATTTATATGTCCTACAGCCTGCAGTGAAGGTTACCATTATGTAAATGGTACCTGTTCCACCGCATGTAACGCTGGCTGTCAGTCAGTCTGTGGTATGGAGGGCGGAACCTGTGTCGACTGCATGGACGGTTACGTGGGCACCTCGTGCGAGACGCAATGCAACCCGAACTGTGCTGGGACTTGTAATAGCACCCAATGTATCGGAGGCTGCAATGATGGTTACATGGGAAACAACTGCGACCAAGGTTAGTGAGATGTTTTATTTTTACACTATATGAAAGTGTGTTTAGGCTAATAACTGACATAATGACTATGATATTAAAAAGGTCATCATATTATATATTGTGTATCCAAGAAGAAGATTGCAGTATATAAAATTCATATTGCTTCATGAACGCCAAATTATTTTACCCATGTATAAAGTATGATACTGGTCTTTTCATAGACTTATTATCCTATTTCAGATTTTTTTCAAAGAAATTTGCACTTAATTTTTTAATTTTTGTTTATCTATTTCGGTTGTTTGGAAAGCATTATGAGATGACACATATTTTCTGATGCATTCACTAAATTAGAATGTATAGTTTCTGATATTTTAACAAATTCAAATGTTTCTGGCGAGTTATCCAATGATAGTTGCTTTCGGACACATGAGCCAATGACAACTACTTTAGACTTGAGTTTAGTAGTTCTGAGGAGATATGCGCAATGATGAAATCGCACCATACATAGTTAAAGTGAATTTTCGGACAAAGAAAACCAGTCTAAATGACTTCATTGGCCTTCCATATCTCCATACATATCAAACCAACGGTCAGGTTCTGCTGACATTTTCTAGGTGTGGCCATTGAAATTATGGAAAAATCCTGTGTTTTTGCACAATTCTTCACAATCATGCAGAGCTATTTTGACGGGAGATATTATTGTTCTATTTCATAAGAAATGATACATAATATATTAAAACCATTTTTACCTACTTTAGCCTTCCTTTGCCCGACTATTCACTTTAAGTAAACGATAAACAGAAAATACAATAATCGTAATCATATTTTGGTACATCACTTCTACGGGGGGGGATAAGATTACCGCAAAAAATTATTATGTGCAGTTACAGTATTTTGATGCAGTAACTAATTTCTTATATTTTCTTATGATAAATTATTTTGAAGGATTATCCATTGGTAGTTGTTTTCTTATCTATCAATTTCATACCATTTGGGTGGTATTGCGCGTCCAGTAGTTTTGATAAAATTTTATTGCGTTTCTAATCCAACAGCATACGCAATCGTAATCACACCCAGCATTCATATGGTAATCTTTTATGTTTTGTAGCTTGCTCTACTGGAACATATGGTGCGGACTGCAACATGACATGTGCTGAGTGTGCTAACAATAACTGTAACAATGTGAATGGAATGTGCGCACAGGGGTGTAAAAATCCTGGCCTCACTGGGACTCATTGTACAGATAGTAAGTAACATGGTATCATAGGGAGGGGGAGGACTGGTTAGTAAGTAACATGGTATCATGAGGAGGGGGAAGACTGTTTAGTAAGTAACATGGTATCATGAGGAGGGGGGGAGACTGTTTAGTAAGTAACATGGTATCATGGGGAGGGGGAGGACTGGTTAGTAAGTAGACAGGAGGCCGTCCTTACATGATCCTGGTTGTTAATAAGACGTTAATATAATCAGCCAACTAACCTGTAAAACTGCCTTGTGGTAGTTCATATGTTTCTTATGTTTTACATCGTCATTTAGACACAATTTAACTTTTTACAGATTGCGCTTCCGGAACGTATGGTATGAATTGTTCAATGACCTGTCCAAACTGTCTCAATACCAAGTGTGACCGAGTAACTGGATACTGCATAGGAGCATGTCCAATGGACAAATGGGGCAACATGTGTGACCAAGGTACTATATAGGGAAATGTTCAAAGGACAAATGAGGCAACATGTGTGACCAAGGTACTGTATGGGGAAATATTCAAAGGGGACAAATGGGGCAACATGTGTGACCAAGGTAATGTGAAGGGAAATTTTCAAGGGACAGATGAGACAACATGTGTGACAAGGATACCGTATAGAGCAATGTTAAAGGGACAAATGGGGCAACATGTGTGACAAGGATACTGTATAGGGAAATGCCAATGGACAAATGGGGCAACATATGTGACCAAGGTATTGTATATGCAAATGTTCAAGGGACAAATGAGGCAACATGTGTGGCAAGGATACTGTATAGGGAAATGTCAAGGGACAAATGAGGCAACATGTGTGACAAGGATACTGTATAGGGAAATGTTCAAGGGACAAATGGGGCAACATGTGTGGCAAGGATACTGTATAGGGAAATGTCAAGGGACAAATGAGGCAACATGTGTGACAAGGATACTGTATAGGGAAATGTTCAAGGGACAAATGGGGCAACATGTGTGACAAGGATACTGTATAGGGAAATGTTCAAGCGACAAATGGGGCAACTTGTGTGACAAAGGTACTGTATAGGGATATGTCAAGGGACAAATGAGGCAACATGTGTTACCAAGGTTATGTATAGGGAAATGTTCAAGGGGCAACATGTGTGACAAGGATACTGTATAGGGAAATGTTCAAGGGACAAATGGGGCGACAAGTGTGACAAGGATACTGTATAGGGAAATGTTCAAGGGACAAATGGTGCAACATGTGTTACCAAGGTAATGTATAGGGAAATGTTCAAGGGGCAACATGTGTGACAAGGATACTGTATAGGGAAATGTTCAAGGGGCAACATGTGTGACAAGGATACTGTATAGGGAAATGTTCAAGGGACAAATGGGGCAACATGTGTGACAAGGATACTGTATAGGGATATGTCAAGGGACAAATGGGGCAACATGTGTGACAAGGATACTGTATAGGGAAATGTTCAAGGGACAAATGGGCTACATGTGTGACCAAGGTACTGTAAAGGCAAATGTTGAAGGGACAAATGGGGCAACATGTGTGATTAAGTTATTGTATAGGGGTAGGTGTTTAATAACGTTTGTGATTGCATGTTATTGAAATTTGTAAAATATCAGTGGGTTTTTTTTCAGATTGTACCACAACAGATTGTACTATGAATTGCGGGTCGTGTACAACACCAGTCACAACTACAAGTAAGTACGGAATTGTAGTCATGAATGTCTTGGAAGACAAGCATTCTGAGTATTGCTAAGCAATATTTGATTACTACCGATCCCACAAGCTATTGCCTTGACAATAACCTCTTTCTAGTACCATGGGCTTTATTGTAGATCGGTTAACCTCACAATTCCCAGACAGGGTTGCCTTATAAGCTACCTTTGTATGAAGTTGAAAAGTGGGAAAGTCGAAACCATCATTTGCCAAAACAATTAATTTTAATAACAGTCAGGTTATTTTTGTCCTTTTGACATTTTAACCTCAAATTCCTAAACTGTGTTACCTTATAAGCAACCTTTATATGCAGTTTCAGGAAAACCCTTTATACGTTCTCATTTTTTTGTCTAGAAACCAACATTTCCTAAATCGATTTATTTTAGTAACAGTGACCTTTGACCACAAATTTAACCACGTGCGTAATCGCATAATAAGCTGCCTTGAAATAAAGTTTGACAGTGTTTGATTCTCAAATTATTTATATATACAGCATACTTCGCCATAAATGCAATTTATATGTCATTTTTATGAAGGTTCATGTCTTAGTGTCATTGATCATGAGACCATGTGATGTTGCATCAATGACGAATCGTAATATCGCTGAATAAATCTACAGTATGTGCAACTGTTGTATTAAAGGGACAATTCAGTAAGGCTAATCCTGTTACATTACCATACAGCAAAATATGACATAAATGTATTGTTCTACATCCCTTATGGAATATATAACATGAACTATTGACAAATTCCATGCCATTGTTCAGTATTTTGATTGATCCCGTTGAAATTCCAAATTGTTTTTTTATTTTTTTTAATATATTTTTTTTCCAATTTCATTGATACATAATATCTCATTCACACATCATCGTCCTCATCCTCATCAATTAATTCACATCATCAATCATCCTTACAAAACTATAATTATCCTCACAAATACAGCAATATTGAACACAAACAATATATGATATCATCATCATCATGTCATCTTCATCATCATTATCATCACCATCATCATCATCATATCATCATCAAGTGATATCACCAACTTGAAACCTGTGAAGGTTTTGAGAGATACTGGGGCTTCTCATTCATCCTTCATCATCAGCATCATCAACTTCATCATCACAATCATCATCATCATCATCAATCATCATCACAATCATCATCATCATCATCATCAATCATCATCACAATCATTATCGCAATCATTATCATCATCATTATCATCATCATCTAATCAGTCATCATCATCTTCATCTTGATATCATCATTAATCATCATCATACCATAAAATTCCAAATTGTTGATCAATACGATTAAGCAGGTACCCTCTGTCGGCTGTACCCATACCCGAGCCAAAGTCAACCACGTTAACCAAATGCAATACATTACCACTGAGGAGTTGATGAAATTATTTTTAGACAAGAACATGCATTTAATAAGGTAAACACGCTATTGTAAAAGCGATTTCAGTAGTTCTAAACAACAAGTTCTTTACTACACTGGCAAGGGCCAGGGTTCAGCATACAAGACATCCGACCACAATGTGTAATGGTGGACAGTAAACGAATTTGAACATTCTACATACATTTCACTACAGTGGGCTTTTCTGACATATATCACACTAAAACCAACTTGTCATATTTCTACTAGAGCTGGTTTGTTTCCGATATATGTGCAAATTTTAATGTACTCTTAGACTGAATTGTCCCTTTAAAAACAACAACAAGGCATCGTTATATGCGTTTTTTGGAGTGAATAAAGACACGTGTGTAATTGGTACGGTGACTTTATTAAAACTATACAGCCGATGTTCCTCTTTATTGAGTACACTAGCTTGAGTGTACTAACTACTACTTCATGATTGTTTTGAAGTTAAATAACAAACAAAATTATGTGATATATATATTACTAAAATTATTAAATGTATAAAACCTGTAAATGAATTTTATAATATTTGTGCTTTAAATTGTAATATGTTGTGATTGTTTCAATTAAAGAATATGAAAACAAAAATGCAATCTTTCTGGGCGCTTAAATATGACTTCAGAAAGCTAGAACAAAACTGCGGCTGATTATGTTTGGATCTATTTTCGGATACTAGTATACGAACACTATATAGTATGAATCGCATTAATTTGTGAATAAAATAACTTTCCTCGTACTATGTAGACGTAGTATGCACTGTAGCGTCAATGCATGCCGATGACAGTGTTTATATAATTTCTTTTATATCAATCAGCTGCACCGACAGGTGCCTCTGAGAACACGGACAAAGGTGTCATTGCTGCTATCATCATCATCGTCATCCTCATCGTCATCGCTCTCATCATAGCATACATGCTCTGGTAAGTGTGCGGAAGATACGAAACTTCCTCATTTGGAAATTGATGATATAACATTTGAAAATGTTCAGATGATATGCTGTTTTATTATGTTATGCCATCCTCGATATTTAAAGGGTTACTACATATATCAATGTCGTTATATCTACCCCTAGGATTTGGCATAGCAAAGCTGAAGGTTCTGTTTCCAACAACAGATGGGGTAGGTAGATGGGTCATTTGATGTACATAAAAAGAATTGAATATCGGTATACTGTAGTTGACGATGTGGCTTTGAAGCTGACCGTCACTTTCTATTGATA
This sequence comes from Argopecten irradians, assembly GCF_041381155.1. NCBI lineage: Eukaryota > Metazoa > Mollusca > Bivalvia > Pectinida > Pectinidae > Argopecten > Argopecten irradians. Next base: position 17,118,864 of record NC_091139.1, on the reverse strand, counting down.
TCCTCAAACGAAATCTCTGCAGGCTTGTGAATGGTCAGTCTTTTGTTATGATATATTCCAAGGGTGAGTATCTCGAGAGTTGTAGGAATCCCCTGGAATATTGAGGATGTGATGTTGTTGATGGGTTGCATGCTTGAATTATATTGAATAATATCATAAGACTCTTTCATATGTAGGTAAGAAGGATATGGATATTCTACCTGAGGGTCATATAGTGTAGTACAAATGTTATATCTGAGGCTTACCGAAGGTTTAACATTTTGTGACCCCAAAGGTAGTATACCCCTATGCTTCCTATCCACATATGAAAGAGTATTTTACACTCCCATACTTCGACATGATTACCTATTACATATATCCCTAATTTTTTTCGTTAGTAAGTTCTAAGAAAACTGAGATTGCATATCAATTCTCCAAACATAAAAATTGCACATTTTAACGTAAATTCCACTGTTTGTAACCTATACAATAATACCAGTCGGGTTTCTGAAAATTGGTTTACAAATACTGAGAAATCAACGTTTTTTGTTGACGCCGTTACGTCACGAGGTTGTGTTGTAATTTAAACTTCTGTAAATGAAAGCATTAAAGAAATTTGGGAGCATTTAACTTAAGATCCCTTCCCCCAAAAATGTCTGTAATGTAATGCTTTCCTATGGACAATTTCAAGTTAATGTACAGGAATGAATATGGGACCGGGTAACTATCTAAAGCGCTTGTGATTTACCCGAGTTCAACCGTTTATACACTGTGTGTTTTCAAACAATTGTCCTCGAAAGGGAGAGAATCTATAAACTAAAACAAGAGGCCAGGCCTGTATCACTCACCTGGTTTTTTTGGTATTATCACATAAACTCTTTCAATTACAAATAGCAAAATTAACCACATTAATATTGAATCATCACGATATAATGATGTTATCAATGACATATGACTATGAGTTGCTCAATGCTGAGTTTCATAGAAGTTATTTATAAAGAAATTGCCAAATTGACACTTTCGGCCCCTATAACGTCTGGGGGTCAGCTTAACTATCTGTACAATTTTGAATCCCAATCAATAAGGATGTTACAAATATAGATTCAGAGAAGAAGTCGTTTATATGGAAATAGCCAAATTGACCATTCTGGCCCTGTCCCTCAGACCCCCGGGGGGTCAGCCCAACCTTTTGTTCAATTTTCAGTTAGTATCTCACACCGATGCTACCAGTCAAATGGTTAAATTCCAAAGAGGTTATGAAAAAGTCAATTGTTGACGGACGTACGGAATCCAAATGCCGCGGTATTGCATAAGCTCACCTTGGGTCTTTTGGACCAGGTGGGCTAACAATACAAATCCCTCTTCTTTTACAAATTCTTTGCATTTGGTCATCATCAGGCACATGAATACAACAACCAGTATGTAAAATTCATCTTGAATTTCCCATTATTTTTATTGAAAGTTCAAGATAGATTTTACATAGCTGGTTGGTCAAGAGGTCAAACATTTGTAAAAGAAGCGACTTTTGAACTAATTAGATTATATGTTATAACAACATGAACATTTTACCAAGTCTAATTTTTTTCACTTGAAACACATTTATAAAAATTTGTTTCAAGTCAATAGTCTAGAGGTAGTTATTTTATTTTGAATTTCTAAAACAGGCGGCGATCTCAAGCTGGTGTTTATGACCTTGACGAGAAGAAAGGTGATGAGCTGCCTCTAAATGCTGCCCATGTGGAGAGTGGAAATGCTGGGGAAGAACAGGAAACTCCAATGATTGCCATGACGAGTGGTTTGTTATCTTTTTTTATTCCTTGTTACTAATTATCAGAATAGGCATATTCTGTGAGAAAATCTATTTTATATATCAGGATATCTTTACTTGTACATTTGAGATTCTATTGTTGTCAGCTTTATATACATATTTATTCTATCGTAAATGCATGTACTGTTATTACCAATATGCTACGGAGTATTTGCTCTCAGTTCTCATTCTCCACAAACGCTTTTTGTTCTTTATCATATATTCCGGGATGATACGTAAAATAACTTGCAGTAAAGGAAGTTCAGCTATATCATCTAATACATACACTGTATATTGTATTTCGAATTTGTTACATGATGTAACACAAAGCTAAACGTTTGTTGTGGAGAATGAGATTTGGACGCAGATACGTAAGAAACTACCCTTTAAGAAATGTCAGACAAATATCGGAGCACCTAAGCAAGATTGTAGATGTCATGCTCTCTGTTGTACAGGTCATGGGGCAAACGGTGTAGACGTCGTGTCAGAGACTCAAATCCAAACATCTGAGAAAGTTAGTGAAACGAAACCCCTCATGGAGGATGAGACGAAACCGGAACCAGAGAGCGAGAGGAAGGAGCCAGAAGGGAGAGAGAATTCAGCAGAACCAGACGACGCGGAGGAGCAGGCGAGAGAATCGCGAGAGATGAAGACTGCTAGCCAATACTTACCGCCTACAGAGAAAGAGGGCGGTCCTGGAGGCGTGTATGTGGGACCCAAGGGACCTACGCTTGAAGACGTCGAAGCAGAAGAAGTGCCTGATGATCAACAGTCTGAAGATGCAAACTTTCCGGTAGCTCCAGCCGAATTGGTGTCTCCGCCCCCTGCACAGCAAGACTCTGGGACTGATCCTACTACCCCTCCCTCACCACAACCACCACCAGAGTCGGACAACCCGCCGACACCACCTGCGTCACCCCCACCCATGCTATAAAGTCATAAGTCAGTTGTCAGATAATAAATGTACACTAGAATGGAACCGATGAAACAGCAACTGTAAGACGTAAGCAATCTATGTTGACTCTCTATCCAACTCTTTTTGGGGAGGTAAAGAGCTACAATAAGTAAGAAACTAGGATAACACGACCGATATTAACAATATCTAATACTCCGAAGTATGATGGTTCATTTAAACATTGAACGTCTTTCAGTTGGCATTCATAGCCAATATGAATGCCAACTGGAAAGAGGCCAATTCCAGCTAGCGCTTCATGTTGAATTTTCCTCTATACAGTTGGCAATCATTTAGGCTATGAATGCCAACTGAAAGATGTCCAAGGCTTATATTTATATTTGGTTACAATTCGATGATGAAACCGTATGGGATTTTGCATCTATCATTCGTTATCGTCAAGGATGGAACAGACATTTGAACAGCCGCTTTCCGTGATCGCTGACACAACAATTGTGACGTCATGATAATGACGTCATATATAAGCGCTTGAAGTTCGTAGCCTAGACTATGTGAATGCCAACTGCGCTTGGTAAGGTTACAAAGTAGGACGGGAGTAAAAATGCAAATATTTAAGATGAAACTACATACGGTTTTCGCATTGCCTAGTTAAGATAGTTAACGATCGCGAGTCAATGTAAACTTGGGTAATAGTTGAAAAGCACTAAATCACGGATACAACTAGATTGAATGTATGGCAATATGGTCAACATAAAGTGTCAAGCACATGACCAACTTGAGAGCTATATTATTTCACATGTTTATCGTTTCATTAATAACTTACACTTTCAAAAATCACATAACAATTTACAAAGCGTTTGGGAATTACTAAGTCTGGCACGTCAAATGGAGATATAGAAATTTATGCAATGAGATAGCATACGAAACAGGCAATTGGATGAAGAATATACAGGGTTTTAGAAGAAAAGAAACGAAAGAGTGTAATATGAAATATTTATGATAATTTCTTTTTAAGATTTCAGAAAGCCAGATAATTGCCAAGATAAATAGTTTGATATTACCCATTTCATAATAGAAAAGATCACGTCCATGTTGAATTTCATACTATATGGTACATGTATGTATTGGGTTTTAATTAAATAAAGCCAATCAAAATGGTGATGTTATATAATTAGTTACTTACTTTAGCGAACCTGTATTTAAAAACTAAAACCTATATCAATTTTAATTACATATCTCTAATCTTTATTGGTTAATCTTAAATAATTCAAATATGTCAAATGGTATAAATTATATTTCTATGGTATTATTTAATATATATGATGTTTTACATGACATTCCATGTTACTGTATGTATAACACCAAACACGCAATGTCCCTGTATGTGCATTCTCGATATTTAAGGAGTTACTATCACTGCTGTTATATCTATCTCTAAACTAATATACATAGTATGTCATAGTAAAACCGAAGGCTCTGTGTTTTGACAACAAAAAGGCAGGTAGAGTGATCCTTTGATGTACATCATAAGAATCGAATAATGGTACATTGTGATTGACTGTGTGGCTTTTAAGTTGGACATCACTCCCTATAATGTCCAAAAATAAAGTATCTGCAGGCCTGCAATAATTTTACTATGAGATAGCCCTGGGGTGGATATAACATTGAAAGTAACCGCTGGAGTATTGAGGATGCTGTATGTGTTACAGTCCATGAATTTGTATGTACAGTATAAAATTCTGTGTTTATGTAAATAAAACATTTCATATCCCTGTTTAAATTAGGTCAATGTCAATGTATGTATACATTCCATTTATGTTCATGTATATACATAATCATGTATGACATTCAATATCTGTATATTTTACAACCTATTCCACTGTATGTATTACAGTCAAAGTCTGTATATGTTAGTTTATGTTCTTTATATGTCTGTATATGTTAGTCCATGTTCCTTACATGTCTGTGTATGTTAGTCCATGTTCCTTTTATGTCTGAATATGTTAGTCCATGTTCCTTATATGTCTGTGTATGTTAGCCCATGTTCCTTTTATGACTGAATATGTTAGTCCATGTTCCTTATATGTCTGTATATGTTAACCCATATTCCTTTTATGTCTGAATATGTTAGTCCATGTTCCTTATATGTCTGGATATGTTAGTCCATGTTCCTTATATGTCTGGATATGTTAGTCCATGTTCCTTTTATGTCTGAATATGTTAGTCCATGTTCCTTACATGTCTGTGTATGTTAGTCCATGTTCCTTTTATGTCTGAATATGTAAGTCCATGTTCCTTATATGTCTGGATATGTTAGTCCATGTTCCTTACATGTCTGTGTTTGTTAGCCCATGTTCCTTTTATGTCTGAATATGTTAGTCCATGTTCCTTATATGTCTGTATATGTTAACCCATGTTCCTTTTATGTCTGAATATGCTAGTCCATGTTCCTTATATGTCTGAATATGTTAGTCCATGTTCCTTATATGTCTGTATATGTTAGTCCATGTTCCTTATATGTCTGTATATGTTAGTCCATGTTCCTTATATGTTAGTCCATGTTCCTTACATGTCTGTATATGTTAGCCCATGTTCCTTTTATGTCTGAATATGTTAGTCCATGTTCCCTATATGTCTGGATATATTAGTCCATGTTCCTTACATGTCTGAATATGTTAGTCCATGTTCCCTATATGTCTGAATATGTTAGTCCATGTTCCCTATATGTCTGTATATGTTAGTCATTGTTCCTTATATGTTAGTTTATGTTCCTTATATGTCTGTATATGTTAGCCCATGTTCCTTACATGTCTGTGTATGTTAGTCCATGTTCCTTACATGTCTGTGTATGTTAGTCCATGTTCCTTATAAGTCTGTATATGTTACTCCATGTTCCTTATATGTCTGGATATGTTAGTCCATGTTCCTTCTATGTCTGTATATGCTAGTCCATGTTCTTTATATGTATGTATATGTTAGTCCATGTTCCTTATGAGTTAGTTCATATCTATGTATATCTTAAGTCAGTATAACTGGATGTTTTACAGTCCAATGTCCTTGTATATATATATTAGAGGCGATTTTAATGTATGTCACATGTGCCTTAAGCTTCTTAGCATGATCAATATTAACTACATGGTACCTGTAGAATTGTGCTACAATTGTATGTATAATGTACAATGTAATATAATAGACAAAATGTTTTTTAAATGTCTTTAATTTTGGAGAAGTCTGTGGATTATTTACCAAAGTTTGTCAATATCGTGGTTGAGGTTTCCTTGATGGTCACAGCAACTTCATATCACTCGAATTTTTCAACTTTATCAAATCTGACTGATGTCTATTTTTTCAATTTTACCTTTAAAACTGGAAACTTACTTTTATGTGCCATTAAATTTTCGTATATGTCATGGGCTGTAAGAAATCCCAAAAAATATATCACAGCAAATATGATTCAAATACAGGTAAATTCAAACCAAAGATTTCTAAAAGAGGCAATCCCAAAATCAAACTGTTGTCAAAAAAGTCATTAGAAGTGAAAGTGCAAAATTAAGTCGCCTTGAGAATACGTTGGTTTATGGTAATCTAGCCAAAAAAAGTCAGTAGCAAAATAAAGAGGATTTTCCATTTATTACTTGGGTAATCTTTATACACAGATTTGATTGTAACTCAAACATTATATCATCCAATATGACATGTCATGATCACGAGAATAGTTTTCAATTCCAATAATAATTATGACAGATTGCATAGAAAGTGCCCTTTACTTTAATCTAAAGTTGAGATTATTTTGAATGTATCGATTCATATGTACAGTTTTAAATTATATCTAGTTTATGTATGTATATCTATGCAATTTTTCATCAACAGTGTGGAATTAAGTGTGCTTTTTATGGATCAACTTATTGTTAATAAACTGTATGATTCATTTACACCTAGAATTTTGCTTTTTCAATGTTGTGGGAAAAAAAAGTTATTTCTGACAAGCAACTGGATTGATATCAGACATTCCCACATACTTGGAATATCCCATATTTGCTATGGAGATGACAACCCTTTCTCCCATACATTACAGGGTTATAATATAGATTGCTAAGGAAAAAATAACTGAATTCTACTGGTGTAGGGAAAAGACAGCTGGCATGCACTAGAAAATGACGTTAGCAATACATTATCCATGACGTCATTAATTTTTACACATTGCAACATCCCATGTCATGACGACACTATGAAAATGTTTCTAAATAACTGAACTTTCATTTTTCATTTAAGTATGTGAGGAAAAATAATCAAATATGGGTCTGTCAGGTGGACAGGGATAGCTCAACCCAACTGAAAGATTTCGACCAGATATCCTTGTCTACTTGACATACCCATATAAGATTCTATCAATCTTACACAGTGTAGTTGTAGACAGCTTTTGATTTAGGCTTTAGATTTCATCAATACATCTGCATAATTGCCTTGAAAAATGTTGATGCAATAATCATCACTTTCTTTATTTGCATATAAAGACATATACTTTTCTTCTATTGAAGCATGGGAGAAAAATAATCAAACATTGGTCTGTCAAATGGACAGGGATATGTCAACCTGTGCATAAGATTTAAACTGGTCATACTAGTAAGCAAAGCTTGTGTTGACCAGGAGAAATCTTATATTTGAGATGAGATATCCCTGTCCATTTGACAGGTCCATGTAGGATTCTTCTAGATCTCTGCCAAGTTATAGCCAGTGTGACTACTAGGGTTGGATACCAGTAGTTGATACTGATAAAGTATCATTACTCATTCTAACAGATACCGGTACATGCCCATTCTAAAAAGTACCCATACAACGTATAATTTCTAAGGAAATCCACATGTGAAAGTGGCAAAATGAAGGAGACAGGCACTATGTGTAAGCACATTATCTTTATAAGTCTTGCAATTCTGTAAATGATAATGAAAAAAATTTTGTCTGCTAATAAATTGTTCATCTTCTTGATTATATTACTGCAATGTAAAATCAAATGAAATATGTATGTAGTATTCTAAACGGCTAGTTTATTTCTTGAAAAGTATCAGTATCGATATCTTTAAAATACTGTTATCGTTTCATTGATAACGGTATGGTATCCTATAGTTTTGTTCTTATCAGTATCCGACCCTAAGTGCCGCAGACATTAACGGGTCAAAGAAACAGTAACATGATCATAAAATCAAACAAAACTGTCTTGTCCTTTAAACCTCTTTAATACTTGTACTCATGTCAACATATAAATATCCGTAAATTACCTTCTGTTTTTATTTTTCACATTTGTTTGTGCATAAAACTGTGAACCAATCTTCTTGTTTCTGGATTCTCTTTCCATGCGTCGCCTCTGCAACATTAAAGAATTCATGTTATAGTTACTTTTCTATATTTACATAGACACAAATGGCAGAAATCAAAGACAGGACAACAGTATATTTTATTATCAAAATCTTAACCAAGTACAGTGTTGTGCATGTAGACTTATACGCAAGATTGATTTCATCAGCTCTCTTCAAGAGATGATCATGAGCTAATAAGAAATTCTATAAAACCAGAAGAAGGAATTCAGTTCACCTTTAAGTATTCGCCGGTCTGAAGATGTTCCCCTTTAAGATTTCTAAGAAACTACTCAGGCAATAATAATTTTAAGGCACTTGAGGTTACATTATCTTTAAATACAGTGGACTTGCAATAATCTGAAAGCCAAAGGTCCGGAAACCAATTATAATTGGGACGAACATATCGGGGAATGGATGTGATAACCAACTCATGATCACTACTGCAAATGGAATTGTCAGTCCAGGAAAATTGACAATTTAGTGTTTGGATTATCAAGGTCCACTAATTGAAATATTAAGCTTCTATAATGACTAACCTGTTTGCTTGTTAATTTTGGTTTCTTAGCCGACTCTGCTTCCTCATCTACCTCTGTAACCACGAACTTTCCACTTCTGCTTTGCTTCACCTCAGACTTTCGCTTGCGTCCCCGTGTGGGGGAATCTGCGTTACTGTCACTGACCTTTGCACTTTTCTGTCCAGTTGTGTGACTATCTCCTTTGACCTTGACACTATCACAGAGGTCATTATCAATATCACTGACCTCACACTTTCCATCTTTTTTAACTTCCTCCTGACATTTCTTCATTGATTTTTTCTCAAGCTTTCTTTTGCTGTTCTTACACGTTGTTTGTTTCGTGTCCACAACATCAGTTTCCTCACTTTTCTGTTCCTCTACGTTATCTATTGCCTCTTCATTGCCATCGTCCTCGCCCTCCTCTTCCTCTCCCTCAGATTCAGAAATATCAGAATCATCACCTTCCATCGTGTCCTGCTCCAGGTTTTTAATGTCCTCAGCCATGAAGGCCGGTGCTACGTTGATCTTACTCAGGTCCTGGCGTACCTTAGGTATGACTCCTTTTTTCACCTTGGCTTCTTCCACTGTCGTCTCTGTTGCTTCTGTATCCTCCATTTGGGTAATCTCCCCTTGTTTACCCTGTACCTTTGAAGAATCCTCCACAGCCTTGCCTTGTTCGGCCACCACTTTACCAGCTGGATCTTCTGTTTTACTGGTGCTGCTCTCATTCTTGCAGAATAAATCATTTCAACCATAAATTTATTGTAATTTGTATTCATGAATTTAAATGAAATTCATAGTTCAAAATGTAAATTTTCAGGATTACAAAAAAGATGCAGATGACATTAAGTTGATAGATATGAAAACTTCCTTTGAATATGAAATGTACCTTGTTGAAATCTTGATAAACATAGCTATTACAGCACATTTTGTTTTAGCATTAAACTTCTGTTTCTATTGAGCATCTAGTAGATTTCTATTGAGGATGTTTTATTTGCAAAAACATAACTGGGCCAAGTTTCATCAGCATTCCTTAACTTATAATTTCCCATAAGAAAAGGTAGGTAGAGAAGTTAAGATGCTCCAACGACAACAGAGCATAAATGATACTCACCATTGAACAATATTGGTGTTTAATCGTGTATATGTAGGTCTAATTGACACAAAAAATAACAAAAAAAATAATCCCTTTTCCTTCTGGTGCATGCTCAATCAGTACTTCATTCCATATAGGATATAGTGCCACAGATTTTTTTGGGGGATGCAATTAATTACTTTTTATATTCTTAACCTGAAGTTAAATTAGAAACTCAAACTTTTCAATGATGGTAATGGTGTAAAGTAAGTAATTTTTGTAACTTAAGAAAAAAAATTAAATTGTCTGCTCCTGTTTTTGATAGTGTCAGCCTTAAGGCATTGTTAAAGAAGGCTCCGTACTTAAGATTTTTGCCTTCTGAAATGGAGAATTTTAAGCTGAAGAAACGGAGTCCTGAACCTACAAAACTTTTACAGCAATACTTACTTCCTCGGTGCCTGGAGGTCGTACAAAGTATGGAATTTTTCCTCTTTGCCAGTCATTGAGGACCATTTTAGCCATGGTGCTGAAGTCAGCTTCTCCTCCCTGGTACACAAAAGTTTAGTATGCATTAGAAAAGATGCATATACATTTTACAAATGTAAATACAAAATTTCATTGGCATTGCTTCAGCAGTTTTGGAAAAGAAGACGAAAATGTAAATTGTTTACGGACATACTACGCACGACGCACGACGACGGACAAAAGGCGATTAGAATAGGTCACTTGAGACTTCGTCTCAGGTGACCTAAAAATTAAGTGACACAGTAACTTGAAGGTAAATCAGACAGTGGAATTATCTTTTGTATTTACCTTGAGCAGTTTCCCACTCTTTTTGGCAAGTTGTTCGAGAAAGTCTTCTGCACTTGTCCATTCCTCCACCTTGTACGTCTGTTTGATGTAATCTTTCTTCACACGTTTTAACAGATCAGATATATAGTCTTCTGGAGTCTTCACCATCTCTACACGTACCTACAAAAAATACATCGCAGAGTTTAAAACTAATAACAGAAAATTGCTTGATCACTTAGCATTTAAATATTTTCTGCCACCAAACAAAATCACAGGCTGAGTTATTCAGTTTTAAGGTAAGACAGAGGTGTCTGTCCTTACATGCAGATTTCAGATTTTGCACATATGGGTTGACATCAAATTAATTTTAATTACAACAGTATTTATCAATAGAAATTGAGACATAACAAACAAAACTGTTAATTAAGCAATGACAACATTTTCTTAAGTAATTTAACAAGAACTACATCATATATATATTTCTTCAAATGCAAGCTTGCATAAGTACAATCTACAATCATTACATACACCTCATTTTAAAATTCAATTTACATGGTAAGAGAGCATAATTCTATTTTAGCTTTGTTCACACTATGCACTTAATAAATGATTAATTATAAGGTAACCATAATAAATGAGTTAAGGTAGCTCCATACTTTTGGGAAAACCCATGTCATTTTTTTCTAACAGGTCTTATTTTCTTGCATTTTTCATGTAGATTTCAAATCTATAAAGATAAATGGGTGTTCTCGAACTACTTTTTGAGATATTTGAGCTTGAATATACCATCCCTGCAAATTTGCTGACCGAAAATAGAAAAATTCATAAAATTATGTTTTCTGTAATATTAGGGTGAATGTAGTCTCGATCATTGATTTTTTGTCCTAATTTTCTTACGATAGAACAATATACAAAACTATTTTATTTTTACAAATGCTAACTAATTTTTTTTATTTCCCAGGACTGTTTCTATACGTAATTATCATGTTTTGCCATATTTTCTCCAGTAAAAAATCAATGAATAGGCCAAAAAGGAAATGAAAATCCATGTCAATTTCACAATATTTGTATATGATATGCCCAAGGTAATATGTTTTTCAAATATCATATAAAAACACGAGGTCCTCGATCAAAATTTCAAAATTTTGTAAGCTTGAAGTTTGTAACCCCATTTCATCCAGTGCTAAGATGGGTTATAATTGATTATTTTTTGAAAATCATGCTGCCAAAAAACATTCCACATCAGTTCATACGTTTTTGTGATATTATATCTGGTTTATGTCTGTTTGTTTTTATGATTTTCTCCAAATTGTGTGTTTAAAGGAAATCCGTATGCGATTTTTTTAGAATTCCGGAATTTCGGTCGGGCCAGGTCTCCTCTTATGATTTATAGCGACGAACGGCACTTCCAGTGTTTAAAAATCCATTCCCATTTACGACAGGGACCGCAAAAACCTCAGAGATAGCATATAATTTTCACTTCACTGCTTTTATTTGATTTATTTAATGATTTTAAACATTCAATATTATATGTAGACAATTTTCACCTATTGAAAAAATATCCAAGTGTGATGTCGTGGCGTATCGGAAACCATTCTGGAATTCAAAACAACCTCCGCAACTTCCGGTATAGCGTCATATGAATTGGCGCGATTTTCAAAAGTATGGACCTACCTTAAAGTAAGTTTGTTTACAGAAGATTATCAATATATTATGTTAGCAATGTTTTGATTGCAATGATCTAATCAGACATATGACAATACTTGTATTAATGATTATTTATGATATACCATGTAAAATGACAGTATAAGAAAGTTTCCTAATTACGTACGATTCCTTTGAGGACAAACTCGGCCTTGGAGTCTGCGGAAGGATAGACCACACCTGGACAGTCAACCAGGTAAATCCTCCTCATCAACGTCACATACTGCCACACCTGGTAACAATAACGGGAGAGAGAAAAGGTATCAGGCATCATTAGGATTCTCAGTTGGAATTGTTCATAAAAGATTTCTTAAATAGCTAAGGAAATGAAACATTTACCACATCAATAGAAAAAAGTCAACTATATGGCTTGCTGTAAGTGTTCTCAATTTAAATTGCTCACATACATCCTACTTCCAATGTGTTGGATAGTTAGAACATTAAAGACTTTGCTTGTAATAACCAACTAAAACGTACATTATTATCATAATAAATTGAACCACAAGGAAATAATATTTCCGTATTTCAATATGAAATTTACAAATAGTAAAATCCCAACATGTACTATGATAATCTATTGTAAAATGTAAATAAAACAATCATCATCAGTTTAATTATTGTAAATACCATTTTATTTGGAAGTTTAAAGCTTAATACCTGTTTAATATCAGAGAGTGACATTTACCTTTGTTTCACCTGCTATCGGTGCGACGTTACAGACTTTCTTGGCTCGAAGTGTATTGATGATAGAGCTCTTGCCGACGTTAGGATAGCCAATTAACCCCACACTAATCTGCTTCTTGTCTGTGTGCAACTGGTAACAACAACATACAATTAAGATAGTGACATCACCTGCTTTGAATGCGCCAAATGATCTTAACTATTCATGTCATTTCTCTTATCATCACATTTTGCATGAAAATTGGAACATATTATAAAGAGGATTCCACTGTACAATAAAACTCAACGTGTTCAATGGTGAGCAATTAAACTTTGAACTGTGATCCCCACTTAACATTTCCTAGGTGTTGTAGTAACAACTCTATATAAACTAATTTTTGTACGTGCCTTTAAATTTCAAATGTTTTGTTAGCCACTAAAATCCATGAAAATGAACCACCACTAACCGGTTTTAATCAAAGGAACAGTTACAGCTTGTATAAATGTTAACAGGTATGAGTAAGTTGTTATGCTTGAAAATGCCAACAAAAATTGTTTCGCTGTGACTCAATTTCACATTTTCAGATCCATTTACTTGTTCATTTTTCACCTTGATTTACATTCTTGATTATTGACAGTATATAAGCTTATGAAATAAAATGGTTTACAATATCTCATATTTAAAAGAGAAGTATCATTACAAGATGCCTTATTACCTTGGCAAACTGTCTGAGGAGATTGATGAGCGAGCCTTTCCCAAAAGGGTTTGTGATACTGGCATGGAAAGCCATCGTAGGATACTCAGACGACAGTGTAGCCACCCATCTTTGCTGTTCAAATACAAGACATCTCTTTTATATAACCACCATTTCTAACCAAAAATCTTTTATTTCCAAAAAAAATATAATCTCTTTCACAAACTATTTGACAATTCTACAAAGAATTTGCTAGCAAAAATAATTTGAACCTAATTTTCCATTTTTAAATGATATGAATTTCACATGAGTCTTTAGAAATATAACTATTAAAATCATGTAGATATATGTAATAATTCATTTAAAAAGCTACATAAAAACATGACATCAATGACCACATAATTTTTCAACACTGATTGATTAGTCACAATTCATTGATAACTCATTAATATTGAAGCATTTTTTTATCTTTAAAGTGAAAAAGTTATAAAAAACAAAAATAAGAGAGAGAGAGAGAGAGAGACTACTAACCGTTACCCAGGTTGGAATTAGATCAACCTTGTTGAGTACAAAGATAAGATGTTTGTGAGGTTTCTCCTTTTTCATGTAGCGTTCTATTTGGTAACACCTGGTACCAAGTGGGTCACGAGCGTCCAGTACTTGTACCACTACATCAGATGAGTCTATCACCTGCACAACAAATGAAACGGCATCTCATTACAGGGAGATAACTCTTGCTGAAATGTTTCTACAATTTTAGGATATCTGAGTAATAATGTCGTATGTTTCCTCTGTAATCATACATTTTTATTACCCAATATATAACGGGATCCTATTTTATCTAAGAATGCCCCATTTACTGCACATCCAGTGCATGAGTTGGGTTTTACTTAATATTTAAGTTTTTTAAGTCTTACTTTGTAAAGTTCTCCCCACACTCGTTTTGACTGTCCAGCTTTGAAGATGACCTCTGGCATTTCCTCTTTAAATTCTGGTTCCTCTGTAACAAGATCTCTATCCTTTCCGGAGTCATACTTTTCTGCTGATGATGATGCTTGGTCTACTAAAGCCTTGTTCGAAGAAAAGTACATGTAAATAAGAATCATGTACATCATACATATATTTTGTTTCAGAACACTTAGATTTTCTTATATCCTATCATGCATATTTGGCATAAACAGTGATAGTAAAAGGATGCACTAATGATGATACATGTAGTATGAAAATAGTGAAAATCAGATTCAGTGGAAAAACATATCATTTTTAGATCTATTCACAAACAAATATTCTTACAAAGGTCTATTAAAACGTAAATGATGAATTGATAAAAATGTATCCAATCAAAATATTATTTTAGAGAAATAATTTCAGGACGCTGTGAATAAGACTACATGTATGTAAAGACATGTACATGTACATTTATATGTCTGATTACCTTCATGTCTTCAAATTTGAGGTTTGGACGCTTCCTCTGTGCTTTTTTCCCAAAAGTTGATTCAAAGGTTTCTGTATCTAGGAGATGTACCCTTGCATGCTGTAAAATAATAGATTTTGATAATTATTTTCAGATCTGTCAATACCAGAATGATGTCATCACATGCAGAAGAATTCCTGAATAAATATCTGAAAATTCTTACAGATAAAACATGGGAGAATTGTCAACAAAACAAGAGTCATAATCCTAACTCATAAATCAAGAAATAAAGATGTGTTAAAACCAGATCTCGTTAAGGTACTTTTAGTCAGCCTTTTTAGTCCCTTTTGGTCACCATTCTTTGCATTGATGTGAGAGGTGAACACCATCCATGAAGAAAAACATTGCTACCCCTGTCCATCCATCACCCATCCACCACATCCATATACCCTACTGACAAACATGAGTCAAATAAAACACCACCACATTACCCCCTATACATAGACAGGTTCTATTAAAGTACATGTACTCACTTTTGCAGTTTCATTAAGAAGTGTGATTGGAAGTTTTGTCTGTCTCATGACGACTTTGTAGGGGTCATTCTTCACCTTAGTCATCTCTTCCTGGAAGGTCTGCAGGGCGTTCTGTGTTATAACTCGAGTGTTACCTGCGAGTAAGATTTTAAAATTTTCTAAAACTTTCAAGGTGAATTTTTTTTTTTTTAAATCAGCCTGGCAATATTACAAAATGTCAACTAAGTGCATTGTCAGGATCAATGGCGTATGAATATATGGTTAAACAATGAAACACCTCATTCAAACTAGGAAATTACTCTTAGAGATTAAATGTGTTCTGATTAGCCTAATGTGAGGGAATATCCTCTGCATTTATAGTATAACACATATTTAAAATCAAATCAAATTTGAGTAATCTTTAAATTGAATTTTACTGTATATCTGGTTATTTTCCCAGACCAAAATTATTTGCGATTTGATTTAAAAACGATTTTAAATTTTCAAGATATGGATATAAGGGTAGATATCATTCTTCAATGGTTCAAATTTTTGCAATCATAGCAATGTCCAACGAAATCGTGAAAATAACTGGATATACGGTATATGACAGTGCACTGGTCATGAACAAGTTTTCACATCTGACCTCTTAGCATACTAATAATCTGAATTGGTGCACCTGATTGAGGCTCAAGGTAATTAAAAATAACTTTGTGAAAAACGTGTCTTTGAGTAAACTTGATATATTTTCAACAGGAACAGTGACTTGAGTGAAAGAAATCTTTTGTAAAGTTCTGTTTCAAGGCTTCAATTACTGTACAATATTTTTACTGGCACAAAAAGTGTGAAAACCTAGCACTTACCAAACCATTTCCTATTGGGTTCAACCCTAGCTACACTCCCAGATGGTAGACGAGACTGGAATGGCGCCGGCTTTGTGATCTTCCCAGTTTTGTCCCTAGAAAGTCATGTACATTTGAAATTAAATTGTCCAAATTCAATTTTCAGTTTGATAAGTTTATTATCCTATAATCATACAAGAGATCATAGAGGGATCTTGGCCCCCACCAAAGATTTATCTACGTCTGACAATTGACAGATCGATCTTTTCTCTACTTTTCAAACTTCAACTACCAAATCCAAGATGACAGCCTGGCAGCCATCTCCTTGACCAATTGGTCCCAAAACCTAATATGCCCAACTAGGGCCTTAGGGGACCATACATATGAAATTTGAGAATGATTCCCTTCAGTACTTTCTGAAAATTGTGATAACAAACTTTAACTATCAAAAACCAAGATGGCTGACTGGCGGCCATCTTATAGACCGATCAGTCCCAAAATGCAATATGCATAACTAGGGCTCCAGGGGAACCTACATATGAAATTTGAGAACGATCCCTTCAGTACTTCCTGAGAAATAGCAATAACAAGAATTGTTAACGGACAGTCAGACAGACGGACAGACAGACGGATGGTGGGCTAATAAAAAGCAAGGATCATTTAATCAAATGACTTGCCAGATTTAAATGGTGAAGGAAAGCCACCCAGAAAAAAAACCACCGACCTATGCAGATCAGTCCCTGGCAACTGCATGGAAATTTGGAAACAATCAACATTACCTTGAAATGTTCAATTTATATACAGTAAATATTATCTACCTTTGAAAATTAACCTCACCTTTTTGGTTTGAAATTTTTGTACATCTGAAGTCGTTTGATGGTAGACCGGTCACGCATGTTTGGCCCTCCTTCACCTTTTTTTCTATCTAAAACACAAAAACAAACACCAAAAATCCATTTACTAGTAATATGTTTTATATTCATGATCAGCTGCACAATCTTCAGCATGCACAAACAGTCTGTTATAATACATTTTTATTGTGCAGCTTTCATAAAATTTAACCTAACGATCAATTACCACAAATATTTACTTATAATTATATCTACATGACCTTGCATCCTGTTTCAATTTACAGCATTTAAGGATATTGTTACTGATACTCTGGACACAATGGAGCCGTGGGATTGTATTTGAATTATCTAATTTGTGGAATTTGAAGTACAAATGTACAGTGAGAAATTTTAGTACGGCAATTGTGAATATTAAGGATTTGAATTAAAAGAAAAAATCTCTTTGACTATATGTGTGATATATATACTGACTGTATACTTTTCTAAAATCTTGGGTCGACTTGTCAGTAATTTGATTATGACATTTGTCCTTTTTTCATTGTATTTTTCATGCAAATATATTAGGACTGCCGTGATACCAATAGAAGCATACCATGATATATTGTGATACACAGCAGCTGTTTTGTGACATATGTATTGCAATATTTTGACCTTAACACATGTGGTGTTTATTTTGTATATATTCCATAAAAAATACCCTTTATATTACATTATACAAACATACAGTGCTTTTACACCGGTTTTTAATCATGTTGTTGAGTCACAACAAGTATATTGTTTATATTCAACATGCAGATGTTTGAATCATTTGAACATTATACATGTTAGTAACAAACATTTGACCAACATCGGAATCGAATGAAAACGAAAGGGATATATGGCTTCATATTACTGGAAAGGAAAAAACATACGACTTGCTGGTTTTGTTTTAATGACAGTAAATTTATTAATATGAAATTAATGAAATATGATGCTAAGAAAAAATACTGTAAAAAAACGTTACAAGTGGACTGTATCACAGCGGTAAAATATTTGTTGGTGGTGCACTGTAATACCCAATATACCGGTTAACCGTGGCAAGCCCTAAATATATATAGTTTTTGCATGGTGTACGTATAAAGTTTCAAGTTCAAAGTACAGTCATATAAACTTAAGGTACATATACCCATCCACTCGGTTGAAAAATTGAGTAACCAATTTTTAAATTCTATTTTTTCAAATATGTTTCTGATTTAAGAAAGAAAGAAATATATTAAATTCTTATAACAGCCCTTTTTCATATGCATGGTTACAATAAATTAGTATTTTCAGACATCGTGAGATTTGCCAGTTGGACTGACAAATTTAACTCGGACCACCCATTTTACAGGAAATTGCACAGATGAGTTTTTGATTTTCAACTTCGTTTGTGTATTAAAACTAAGAAAATGGATCTATTCCACTTACTGTAACAGTTGCTTTTTGCTGTTAGACACCTTTCGGCAGATTCCATGATTTTGCCACTTGATAAATGCTTCCGCTCAAAAATGCTTCCGAAACTGATGTGGTAAACAACATTTTTGCTGCAAAACCGACTCCTGAAACTTGCAGTGGTTGTTTATAACGATCATTGAAACATATTGAAAGCAGTTTTGTTAAGGTATCATTAAGCTAATTAAGTTAATTATTGCTCTATTGTTTCGAACGAAAAGTGGTTGTAAAGTGTTCAAATTATCCTTATACACATTCCCTGCAAGTTTCAGGAGTCACTTTTGAGAGCAAGCATTTTTATCTCCAGAAATGTTGTTTTTCGCTTGTTTTGTATAGCTATAAATAGCTATTTTAGCTGTATATATCGCTATAATAGCAATAAATTTACATGTCATTGTGCCCAACCTGATAATAGTGGTACCAGGATTCTCCCTAGCCCGAGATACTCTGACCCTGACACCAGACTTAGACATTATGACAGATTGATGTCTGGTTTAGGGCCAGAGCGCAGTAGTACTCGAAAACCTGGTCTGGTGTCAGGGCCAGAACATCCCGGGCTAGATTCTCCCCGACCTGATAGAGTCTTAGATCAGTTGTAGGCCTAAGGCATTCTAAAAATTATGACGCCGGGTGCTTTTTTGATAATTTTTTTAAACAATATGATGTGGGTTTTTTTCACAGAATTCCTCATTTGGGTAACTTATTGATTACTCAAACAGGTACTCATATTGTACTGTTACCCATATGCAGGGATGTGTCCATCCTGTTTATGGGCTATTGGACGACACTATCGCCATTTTGGAGGTCGTGAAACGTATTTTGTCAAACAAGCTATTCACTGCACGGAATGTTCAGACATTTTCCTCACTTTGTTTAAAACACATACATAAACGTTGAAACTCGACATTTATGAAAAAAATAACTTTGTAACAACAAAATTCAACTTTTTGTCGGCGTTAAGAACTGTTTGAAATTCATCATAATAATGCATATTTGTAAACAAAAACTCTTCCATACATGTTCAGTGCTATTGTGGTTACATGTATTTACCGAGTTTTGTTTACTTTTTCGATTGTGCAAGCTACACGTTAGTTTGATATTTGGACACATTTGCCGTACACACTAGCAATGTGGGACAGAACACATGGCTGGAAGTAAAAACCTAATACAACAGAAACTATACCAATCTCGAACAATTCCTTTGCCAAATCAAAGGATGACGTTTTCCCATTAACAAATAACGTAAATACCTTGCAATCAACACATGCCAGCATCCACAATTACGTTTCTGTCGTCGGCATGCTTTTTACTTTCACTTTCTTCTCGCCATTTTGCCGTTTATGTCATTAAAAATACTAAGCCACAGCAAAGTCTTCGAAGGGAAATATCCAGTGAAACGACTAGTCACAGCAATATGTGTATTTGCTATGTTTTATCTATTTATACTTAACATTATTTTAGCATCAAATGTCAACCCGATATGAGTTTACCAATAAAACATAATCTTTTTTTTTGCGATGACATATTGAGCAACCATTTCCGGTTTACGTACTTTCGGTTTTAAAATTTTATGCATTTGTATTTTTCGGTCTTACAGATTTAAATGGCGAGACATTATGTAACATGACAATTGACTTATAAGTATATGCTTGTCATGCATAGATTTAGCAAACAATCGCAAGCCATATTTCCCAACATTCAGCAGAAAATGTTAAGCTCGTCCTCAAAATGACAGAATTGTGACAGGTGCGTTGTTGACATTTCCAAGGGTGTACCACAGGTTATGATTGTGTGTTGAAGATGTAGGGAGCGGTATATTCGTGTTTTGCAATATATTAACCCAATAAATATATCAATACCATCATCGTTCAGAAAGTAGGATTATTGTTATTTGTTATAATTTCTTCACGCAATTTACCCTAAATGGCCTCATACGAACTATTCTTATGGAACATGTCTCCCTCGTGAAGCCATTTTTGACAGATATTCGGCTGAAGTTTAGGTCTGTTATTTTAGTATATGGTGTTATCATTAAATTCTAAAAGCAAATACGCATAGATTGAAGATATGATAGGATAATTATTGATATTTTAGACCATAACATATAGTGGTGTCTTAGAATTTCATACACTTCTGAAATTTGATTTTAATTAAGTTAAATATTCAATTGGAATATATATTTATTATTTTTTGACAACACCATTGTGTTCTTTATTTGATTTTAGACATATGGTGTGTAATAATTTGAATCCTTAAGCATAAAAAGTCACCATTGTTCTTTGGAGAACGACAGACACATGAAAAATCACCATAAATTACCTGGATTCAACATTGTTATCGATTACAGTACGCGTCTTACATCCTTGGTTGCTTGATCAAACTAAAAGAAGTGGGCAAAAATAGGACTTTTTCAATTTTTGGACACGAGGACCAAACAGGAAGTGTAATACCGGATATGGAAAATCTTCCTTCGTGGAGAACAGAAATTGAACGCGCACTTTTCGAACAGATGTGATTATAAAAACACTGCTAAGAACGATTGATTCCGACCTGTCCACAGACCAAGCTTAGGTCCGCTTTGAAGAAAAACATAAAACATTCTGCTGTAAAGAAATCCAAGGTTGATATTTTGGTGAGTTGTCTACATTTACGATAGAATCAACAACAACACGCAGACAGACATCACAGGAATTATGGCGATCCCGTACCCATTCGAACTCGTACCCATTTGACGAACTCGTACCCAAACATGGCGAACCCGTACCCAAGTTTGGCGAACCCGTTACCCAAGTTTGGCGAACCCGTACCCATCATAAAATTTAAACTTCATGTATTTATTTGTGATTTATATAAAACTTAATATATTGCGTTCGATCAGATGCTTCTAGTCATGATCAGTGATCATAAAATGGTACGCAAGAGATTCCAGCCAAGATTTATTCATTTTTAATTAGTAATTTTACATTTCCCCCTCTTGTGTATTTTCCTGTAGCTTATAATTATTTAAAATAATTATGAAGTAAAAACCAATTGATGTCAAATTTTGTTACAATGCATATAAAAAAATAAATAAAAGAGGCAATATTTCACAAACATATTTGAAGATTATTTGGACCATTCTTTCAATAGATATACAACTTCAGATTAGATGTTTGCGCTTGGACTCGTTTTGCCCCAGCCCCCCAGGAGTACTCTGTGCTAATATTTTACTATTGATATCTTCAAACAGTTTCGTATTCACGTTTATTCATAAATAAATGCAACCTATAGACACACAAAACCGAAACTGACTCTATATGTGACGTATCCTATATACGCCCTTTCTCGTGCGGCTTTTCTCCCCACACCCCCCCCCCCCACCACCCCCCAACCACACAACACTTTTTGATATATAAAACCTATGTCTCATAATAAAAATTGTGTGCAAAATTGATTGTGTGACGGTAAAGAATTCCATTGTAAATGATGTTTGACGGTATAATGTCCCAGTAAGATGTGTCCTCAAATTCTGTTGATAGCATTTTACTTAAATGTTTAATAAAAAATGACGTAGCTCTGAACGACGGACGGAAGTTTTCTGACAGATGCATGGTCGTCATCCTGCCGGGTATTCGTTCTACTGTATATAATCTACAAGTAAGTTACGTTAGAAAATGTATGCTCATATTCCCATAAAATATCTAAATATGTTGTTCTCATGGTTTGTTGTTCCATACCAAAAAAAATCAAAACAAGTGATTTCTAGAATGATTTCCAGTTAAATACTGAAAAATACAGATAATTGAAATATTCTACATCCTCTCTTGGGATTTCGAGGACGCGTCTACAATCAAACAAAAAGAGAATACAATCGATTTCATATGAACGTGCACGAAAGAGGAATTGCGTTGGTACCAAACCTAAGAAAGGTGTAGTGGCATTTCTTGAGGAAGATTGTAACAGTAAGATGATACCATCACCAGAAATAAACTGAAATTTTCTTTGAACAAATTGTATTCCTATTGAGAGAATGGCACATTTAGAGAAAATTACAATATTGAAATAGAAAATTTGTCAGTGCATAAAAAACATCGTAATATATAGTTCAGTATAGCCTAAATTGTGTTTTTAACTATTCATTCCGATGTTACAAGATGGTATAAAGTGTATTCTGCTACTGACATCAATACAAAACCAAATAATGACACACAACATCGCAATAATTGGATGCAGATGGCATAAGGAATAAAATTGAAAATGATTTCAACTTCTAAGAACATTTAATAAAATAACTTTCTCTAATTATTCTATGAATTACAACGGAAAATTTCTTTTTCGTACAGTATTTAGCTTTTCAGACATCGCGGCCGTCTGTACTTGGTATTAGCATATATTGTATGCTGTATCTATCTTTAGTCTAACACAAAGTCTAGTCGTAGATTTTCTGGTGAACCATGATTTAAAAGATCATACATAATGTATTTATTTAAGAAACGTCATGTCAAAGAAATTCCAAATAACTTGGTCACAGGTCGGTTCAGAAACCAATGAAACCAATCGCCTTGTCAAACACCTGTATAATTATATTGACTGACACGTGTGGTGAGAGCTCATCAGCCAATGATATTTAATGGGGGAGGAGCCATGCGCTTCCTGTGCATCTCAATTATACCTGACTGACTGATTGATCAAAGGGACAGCCACGAGAACATGTACGCCAGTAGACGTCAACTCAAATGTGTTGTACTAACAAATGTTTTTGTATCGTTGCACAGAAAAACGAGATATATATGTTGAATTAATATATCATCCACTCAGGGTGACATTTCCATAGTACCTTGCAAGTTGAAATATGCGCCAGTAAATTTCAAATATGTTTTTAATTTATGCATGTGAATGCAACCTTGAAGGGAGAGAGAGAAATTAACGATTTATAAACAGCGCTGTTAAACCAAGATTTATTCTATACATTAGTTATATTTGATTATAAATATGGTTTATTTGTGATATAACAAATATTAACGTACAGTGTTTTCTTGACAAAAACATACATTATTTATACGGCAACAACAATTTGACGCCACCCGGTTTTTTCAATCTTTATCATTTCTCTATTGAATTTCTGTTTTCGTTTATTCAAGGATTTATAAGGCATTGGTTTTTATTTGACTTCTTCCTTTGATTAAAAACGACGATCTATTTTGCTTCATTGGATTTTTTTTTACAAGACAGTTAAACAAAAAGGAAATCAGCTTTTAAAATGATTGAACATTTGCCGTGTGAAGGCACAACAGGCACAAAAGATGATTTTGAAATATACTTAACTTTTACACAAAATTATTACAGATGTTATATCTTGTAAAATATTTCAAAGTACATGTGAATGTAAATATAACATTACTGATTAATGTATTGTAGTGTATTTGTAATCTTGAAAAGTATATAGC
This sequence comes from Argopecten irradians, assembly GCF_041381155.1. Taxonomy (NCBI): domain Eukaryota; kingdom Metazoa; phylum Mollusca; class Bivalvia; order Pectinida; family Pectinidae; genus Argopecten; species Argopecten irradians. Next base: position 17,094,855 of record NC_091139.1, on the reverse strand, counting down.
ATGTTACCAGATATTTTCTGATTTTACCAGGTATTGGAATATATCAACGTTGACTCAATTATGCATTATTTAGGCCAGTGATATATTGAATCAGACACAAAGAAGAAATTAAGATTAATACCTGTAGTTAAATTAAACAAAAACAACGAAACTTGATGGGTACGGGTTAGCCAATCATGGGTACGAGCTCGCCAAATATTTTGGGTACGGCTTCGCCAATTTTGGGTACGGGTTGGTGGGTACGAGTTGGAATGGGTACGGGGTAACTATACCCCATCTTAGGCCGTTTTCGTTTGGTTAAAGTCATTATTTCATTATTCATTATTTTACGCAATTTACTTCGCGCTCTATTTCTTCTTTGATTTGTCACCATCCGTCAGTAGTGACGATTATTGGTGAGGTGATACAGCTCAGTGGCGTGGGGGAGGGGGTTATATACAGTTGCATTTTTTTCTTCTGGTGCTGGAATAGATAAAAGTAGGTAAGTTAATTATATAAGACATGAGGTGTTTATTTGTGGGTGGGCTTCAAGGGCTACGTTGTTTATGTTTGCCTTGAAGCCCTCCAGTGTAGTGTTTTGTACTGTTGCCACAAGAAGGAGATCCCAGTTTGTGATGGTGTATGGGAATTAAGAAGGAATGCTTAAATGTATCCTTTGTGGCTGCGATGTGTCTGTATGCATAGGGATGTGTGTGTCTTGTGCGGGTGTCTACAGGTGTTAGGTATTGTTCTGGGTTGATGGCAACAAGATGGTGTGTGATTTTATATAGGAGGATGAGGCGTGTTTGTCGTGTTGGCCATTGGAGTGTGTATAACATGTCTGAGACTGAAGAAGTGTTATGATATCTATTGTGTACATATTGTGCTGCTCTGCGTTGAGTTTTTAGGTCATCTGACCCGAAGGGTCAGGATGACCTATTGTCATCATGCACCGTCCGTCATCGTGCACCGTGCGCCGTGCGCCGTCCGCCGTCTGCCGTCCGCCGTGCGCCGTGCGTAAACTTTTTATTCAAACGACTTCTTCTCAATAACCGGAAGGCCCAGGGTACTCATATTTGGCCTGTAGGTTGCTGGGATGGAGGGCTACCAAGTTTGTTCAAATGAATGACCTTGACCTTCATTCAAGGTCACAGGGGTCAAAAAGGCAAAAATCTTTAAACAACTTCTTCTCAAGAACCAGAAGGCCCAGGGTACTGATATTTGCCCTGTAGGATGCTGGGATGAAGGGCTACCAAGTTTGTTCAAATGAATGACCTTGACCTTCATTCAAGGTCACAGGGGTCAAATAGGCTAAAATCCTTTAAACAACTTCTTGTGAATAACTAAGAGGCCTAGAGACCTGATATTAGGCCTGTGGCATGCTGGGATGAAGGGCTACCAAGTTTGTTCAAATAAATGACCTTGACCTTCATTCAAGGTCACGAGGGTCAAAAAGGCTAAAATCTTTAAACAACTTCTTCTCAAGAACCAGAAGGCCCAGGGTACTGATATTTGCCCTGTAGGATGCTGGGATGAAGGGCTACCAAGTTTGTTCAAATAAATGACCTTGACCTTCATTCAAGGTCACAGGGGTCAAAATAGGCTAAAATCCTTTAAACAACTTCTTGTGAATAACTAAGAGGCCTAGAGACCTGATATTAGGCCTGTGGCATGCTGGGATGAAGGGCTACCAAGTTTGTTCAAATAAATGACCTTGACCTTCATTCAAGGTCACGAGGGTCAAAAAGGCTAAAATCTTTAAACAACTTCTTCTCAAGAAGCAGAAGGCCCAGGGTACTGATATTTGGCCTGTATGGATGCTGGGATGAAGGGCTACCAAGTTTGTTCAAATAAATGACCTTGACCTTCATTCAAGGTCACAGGGGTCAAATAGGCTAAAATCCTTTAAACAACTTCTTGTGAATAACTCAGAGGCCTAGAGACCTGATATTAGGCCTGTGGCATGCTGGGATGAAGGGCTACCAAGTTTGTTCAAATAAATGACCTTGACCTTCATTCAAGGTCACAGGGGTCAAAAAGGCTAAAATCTTTAAACAACTTCTTCTCAAGAACCAGAAGGCCCAGGGTACTGATATTTGGCCTGTAGGATGCTGGGATGAAGGGCTACCAAGTTTGTTCAAATAAATGACCTTGACCTTCATTCAAGGTCACAGGGGTCAAATAGGCTAAAATCCTTTAAACAACTTCTTGTGAATAACTAAGAGGCCTAGAGACCTGATATTAGGCCTGTGGCATGCTGGGATGAAGGGCTACCAAGTTTGTTCAAATAAATGACCTTGACCTTCATTCAAGGTCACGAGGGTCAAAAAGGCTAAAATCTTTAAACAACTTCTTCTCAAGAACCAGAAGGCCCAGGGTACTGATATTTGGCCTGTAGGATGCTGGGATGAAGGGCTACCAAGTTTGTTCAAATAAATGACCTTGACCTTCATTCAAGGTCACAGGGGTCAAATAGGCTAAAATCCTTTAAACAACTTCTTGTGAATAACTAAGAGGCCTAGAGACCTGATATTAGGCCTGTGGCATGCTGGGATGAAGGGCTACCAAGTTTGTTCAAATAAATGACCTTGACCTTCATTCAAGGTCACGAGGGTCAAAAAGGCTAAAATCTTTAAACAACTTCTTCTCAAGAACCAGAAGGCCCAGGGTACTGATATTTGGCCTGTAGGATGCTGGGATGAAGGGCTACCAAGTTTGTTCAAATAAATGACCTTGACCTTCATTCAAGGTCACAGGGGTCAAATAGGCTAAAATCCTTTAAACAACTTCTTGTGAATAACTAAGAGGCCTAGAGACCTGATATTAGGCCTGTGGCATGCTGGGATGAAGGGCTACCAAGTTTGTTCAAATAAATGACCTTGACCTTCATTCAAGGTCACGAGGGTCAAAAAGGCTAAAATCTTTAAACAACTTCTTCTCAAGAACAAGAAGGCCCAGGGTACTGATATTTGGCCTGTAGGATGCTGGGATGAAGGGCTACCAAGTTTGTTCAAATAAATGACCTTGACCTTCATTCAAGGTCACAGGGGTCAAATAGGCTAAAATCCTTTAAACAACTTCTTGTGAATAACTAAGAGGCCTAGAGACCTGATATTAGGCCTGTGGCATGCTGGGATGAAGGGCTACCAAGTTTGTTCAAATAAATGACCTTGACCTTCATTCAAGGTCACGAGGGTCAAAAAGGCTAAAATCTTTAAACAACTTCTTCTCAAGAACCAGAAGGCCCAGGGTACTGATATTTGGCCTGTAGGATGCTGGGATGAAGGGCTACCAAGTTTGTTCAAATAAATGACCTTGACCTTCATTCAAGGTCACAGGGGTCAAATAGGCTAAAATCCTTTAAACAACTTCTTGTGAATAACTAAGAGGCCTAGAGACCTGATATTAGGCCTGTGGCATGCTGGGATGAAGGGCTACCAAGTTTGTTCAAATAAATGACCTTGACCTTCATTCAAGGTCACGAGGGTCAAAAAGGCTAAAATCTTTAAACAACTTCTTCTCAAGAACCAGAAGGCCCAGGGTACTGATATTTGGCCTGTAGGATGCTGGGATGAAGGGCTACCAAGTTTGTTCAAATAAATGACCTTGACCTTCATTCAAGGTCACAGGGGTCAAATAGGCTAAAATCCTTTAAACAACTTCTTGTGAATAACTAAGAGGCCTAGAGACCTGATATTAGGCCCGTGGCATGCTGGGATGAAGGGCTACCAAGTTTGTTCAAATAAATGACCTTGACCTTCATTCAAGGTCACGAGGGTCAAAAAGGCTAAAATCTTTAAACAATTTCTTCTCAAGAACCAGAAGGCCCAGGGTACTGATATTTGGCCTGTAGGATGCTGGGATGAAGGTCTACCAAGTTTGTTCAAATAAATGACCTGACCTTCATTCAAGGTCACAGGGGTCAAATAGGCTAAAATCCTTTAAACAACTTCTTGTGAATAACTAAGAGGCCTAGAGACCTGATATTAGGCCTGTGGCATGCTGGGATGAAGGGCTACCAAGTTTGTTCAAATAAATGACCTTGACCTTCATTCAAGGTCACGAGGGTCAAATAGGCTAAAATCTTTAAACGACTTCTTCTCAAGAACCAGAAGGCCCAGGGTACTGATATTGGGCCTGTGACATGCTTGGATGAAGGGCTACCAAGTTTGTTCAAATGAATGACCTTAACGTTCATTCAAGGTCACGGGGGTCAAAAAGGCTAAAATATTTAAATGACTTCTTCTAAAGAACCAGAAGGCCCAGGGTACTGATATTTGCCCTGTAGGATGCTGGGATGAAGGGCTACCAAGTTTGTTCAAATAAATGACCTTGACCTTCATTCAAGGTCACAGGGGTCAAATAGGCTAAAATCATTTAAACAAATTCTTGTGAATAACGAAGAGGCCTAGAGACCTGATATTAGGCCTGTGGCATGCTGGGATAAAGGGCTACCAAGTTTGTTCAAATGAATGACCTTGATCTTCATTCAAGGTCACAGGGGTCAAATAGGCTAAAATCTTTAAATGACTTCTTCTTAAGAACCAGAAGGCCCAGGGTACTGATATTGGGCATGTAGGATGCTGGGATGAAGGGCTATCAAGTTTATTCAAATGAATGACCTTGATCTTCATTTAAGGTCACGGGCGGCAAATAGACTAAAATCTTTAAATGACGTCTTCTCAAGAAACAGAAGGCCCAGGGTACTGATATTGAGCATGTGGCATGCTGGTAGCATGCTGGGATGAAGGGCTACCAAGTTTGTTCAAATGAATTACCTTGACCTTCAATCAAGATCACAGAGGTCAAATAGGCTAAATTCTTTAAACGACTATGTTGTATTGTACTAATAGTCAGATGACCGTTAAGGCCCATGGGCCTCTTGTTTCTATTTGTTGTATTTGGCCAGTATTGTGTGGGTCCCAGATAGAGGAGCAGTACTCTAGTTTGGGTCTGATAAGTGCTATATATGCATGTTCTTTAATGTGTGGTGAGTTGATTGTGAGGTTTCGTTTTAGGAAACCTAGTGTTCTGTTTGCATTTGCAGTGATGTTGTTAATGTGTTTGTCCCATTGGAGGTAGTTTTGTAATGTGAGGCCTAAGTATTTACTGTATTTGACGTGTTCAAGTGAGTGGTTATGGAGAGTGTAGTTGTGGTGGATTTTGTTGCGTTTGGTGGTAGTGGAGATGACGTTGCACTTGTCGGCGTGAAATTGCATTAGCCACTCATGTTCCCACTGTCCTGCGTTGTCAAGGTCATGTTGTAGTTTCTGCGTGTCTTCTTGTTTATGTATGGTCTTGTAAATGATACTATCGTCTGCGAAGAGTCTAAGGGTGCTGTGTTTCATGTATTCATGTAGGTCTTTGATATACGGTAAACCTTCGGTTAGTTCGATCAATATTTAATAAATATTGATAGACCAGTTCGAATTATCCGAAATTAAGCTTCAGGAAAAAATTGTGAGTTCAAACTATCCAAGTTGAAATCGGTAAAATCAGTTTTGAGTATGTAGGCCTATATGCTACCTGGCATAAGAAATGTAAGGCAGACAATCTATAGAAAAAGTATTTAGTTTCTGAAGGTAATATATTCAATCATTTTCTCGTAAGCATGATCATTTATTAATTTGTGAATTTATAATTAATTGTGTAGCAGAAGCCGCAGAATATGTGCACATGGACAAGGTCCCAAACAGCACCGTTCACGATCGCGGCCTAGAATTTACATCGACGTCCGTTAACTGAGATAGAAACTTTATTTAAACCACAGAAAATTTAGTTAGATCTTTGTTATATTTTGTAAAAAAAACCATTAATTTATTTATTTACTTTTTTAGTTAAAAATAGTCCGGTTGCATTTACGAAACTGCAGTTGAAAATATTTGTTTACATTCAGTTCGTAAAATTAGGTCACAATCGCACTGTAGCTGTCAGAATGTCCAAAACCCGATTGCATATTGTCTGCTTCTAAAATTACGTAACTAGTTTTAACCTGATGAAAACCTACGTATCACGTGGATTGTTTTGGCTGGAGCTGAATATGCAATCACACCAACTTGCTGTGACCCAGCGACTGGCTTTTGATGCTCGCTGTGACACCTCGTAACTGTCCTTTCTAAGCCAGCGTGAGGCATATGTTTACAGGTAATTTCACACCTTGATCGGCTGACTAAAGATAGCTAGACTGAATGCATATTTTAATGTCGACTTAAACTGATATATGTATCTAGATTGGACTTAACAAACATTGGCAATTTCTTCCACATGTTTCCATCAAGTACAGCGAATTTAAAGATACATTATCTGTCGTATGGTCATTATAATGATCATTTATACAATCTTTATTCCAAACATCAAAACTGTTGAAATATGCAAAATATATCAACATTTTTGGGGACCCCATTGTGCCGATTTGCTGACAAAAATCTTACTTTTATGTTCATAATTTGATGTGTTCAAACTATCAGAAATAGGATTGATTATAAAAAGTCAGTGTTCGAACTATCACTTGCTAAAAAATTACTGTTTTTCTGGAAAAAATTGCGTGTTCAAACTATCCGGCGGTTCAAATTAACCGGAGGTTTACCGTATATTAAGAAAAGTATGGGGCCCAGACAGGTTCCTTACGGTTAAATCTGCCAATTCTAGACATATCTGCATACCAGGCAGTTGAGCACTGGCTATGGCCTGATAATGAAGTAAACAAAGAGGTGTGAACACTCTCTGACTAACATCAGCAGTCCTGATTATCAGTCTGTCATGGGGCTACATTCACTTGCAGACATCATGAAATTTGTCGGTCGGACAGACATATCGCAAAATTTGACTCGGACTGCCTATTTCAAAATCCGGTCCGGACGAACCGTCCAGCAATTATTAAGTACTGTAAGTAGTTAGAAATGGTATCTCTGAAGTATTATGCAGGTGCAGAAACTGGCAAAAACGTAAACTGCATAAGGTAATCATGAAAACAGCTGCCTGGATACTAATAGCAGGAAGTTATGTTTACTTCAAAAATTCACATTAATGTTTGGTCCGGCAAAATTTTGTTCCTTCTGGCTTACTTACAGTCCTTGACGGTCCGAATGTCCCGCCATTTTTTTCAACTTTCACGATGTCTGCGCATGTGTAATGTTACTGTATGTGTATTACAGCTGAGTACAGCTGAGTGTTAGGTCGATTCACTGCTTAATAATGTAAACAATCATCTGGCCTTTCAAGGAATTTTGTGCATTTTAGATAGTGAGCATTACTTTAAAAACAACCACTGCTTACAACTGTAAATGATTTACTCATGTTTTTAAAGACTTAATAGGCCTAACTATCTGGAGGGCACAAATTAATGATACGCAATTTAGACTACCCTGAACAGGGTAAAGTTACCCAATCCTTGTAATTTTATAAACTAAAGACTTGAAATGGATATTGTTTTTTTTTCTTCTACATGCATGTTTATTGAAAAAATAGTTATAACCTTAGCTTATACTCAGTTTATAATACAATAAGTACTTTAAAAATGCAATAGTAGATATTAATCCATGCAAATATATATTTGCCAATTTAAATGCCACAGGTCTGGTTGGAGTATCTGCTTGTGATCCAAAGACTGGCCAGTGCAGCACAGGATGCAGCTAAGGCAGACAAAGTTCCCACTGTTTCTGCTGTTCACATACAAAAAGTACAAAAAGGTAAGCCTCACAACAGATATCTGTCACTTGCTGGGTGATACAGAGGAAGTTGTAAAAGCTTGATGTCACCTACCATACAGTAACAAGGAATCACTTTTTAAAGTGAAAATTCTGGGGGCTAAGGAATTCATAAAAACATGTACATGGTTAAAATGGGTAATTATTATTGCATGCATTAAAAATCAGTCTACATCACAAATAGAGTTTCTACCAAATCTGTACCAGCACAGGCTTGTGCTATCAATATACCTTCACAACAGCTCATGGCAAGTGTCAGGAAAGTTCCTGGGTACATAAATGTATGTAGTTTTGAGTTGAAACATATATTTATCTTTATTAAACATCTGAAGATGAGAGTACATGCATATATTGATCATGATGAAGAGTATTCTTTAACAGCATATATTTTATAATTTAAATTTATAATTAGTTAAGAGCTAATTACTATTTGTCAAACTAGTGTATGACTGTACCACAGATTATTCTGTTTTGCATTTACATTTTAATATTATTTTAGTTATCTCTCAGAGTTGCTTCCTTTTGCTTTAATCCTCTTTAATGTGAGGCGCTGCACCTCTACTAGCACAGGTGGCAGTGTACAGTAGATTTGAAAAATTCAGCAAAATTAAGTGCAGGCTTTAATTATGTACACACGGCTTTTTAAAGCGAATAGTCGGGCAAGTGACTGTAAAATCGGTAAAAATGGTATTAATATATCCGGTATAATTTCTTATGAATTAGAAAAATAAAACTTTCCGTCAAAATCGCTGTACATGCGAAGAAAATAATAATATCTATGGGAATCCTAAAAGTCCTCCCGGACGGCTAAGAGTGCAGTTCAATCTTAACGCATGCGCAACACCCACCACTCTCCGTAGTAAACAAAACATGGCTACCGTAGTTTTGAACCAAAATGTTTCCGCCAAAACAACCAACTGACTCACCTAAAATGCGAAAGGAAAGGCAATGGGAGCAGCGACAATCCCAACAACTGACTCGGTAAACATTACGACGCATGGAGAGTGTTAATACAACTTGTTATAGTGAAAGAGAACAGTTCAAACGAGCACGCGGCTCCGGACCGCTACTGTAACAGTTACGTACCTAGGCCTACTACGTACCCGGTACTACTCCCTGCTCAGCTGATTGTGAGTGAGTCTTCGTATTTTGATCATTATGTAAATAGTCCCTAGCAGTATTTTTTCATAAATGAGTGGTCACATATGGTCACACATGTTTCATACCTGTTCCCCAATCGCGTAAAACGTAACCCTGGGGTAAATAGCGGTTCTTTAGTGGGGCCTCTTCTTTAGGGGTAATGAATGTCCTGTATGCTACCGGTCAATTCATACAGTTCTGATGTATATATTTATAGATTTTTAATTTGTAAATTTTTGTTCTGTACATGTTCTGGTAGTGTTATACACATACATTGTATATAGGATTTACATTGTAGGTTAATTGGTAAAATTGTATTGTATATGTTCTGATATACACATACATATGTACATGTAGGTTTTAGCTTGTTCTTTAGATATATTTGGAGGACACATACAATATTATTTCTGGTCATAATAATAAATAGTGTTTGTATATTTATTACAACTGTACCTGGTTCATGTGTATATGAAAAACTTTACAGAGTTGAAATGTACTGCAGCCATGTATCATTTATAATTATTCTGAATTTTTGTTGGAACTATAGATAATGAATTTTGTATCTTTTTTGAAACAATATTTGATTCTATCAAATGCATCAGTGACACATTCACAACTTATAAAATGTTTTCTCTAAAATAAAAAAAAAAACTGTAGAATGAACCTACATTTATTCATTTATATATATTTGAAATTGATCATTTCAATTTTTGTCATATTCAACAGATATAAAAAATTGCTGGTTCTTTTTTTCAGGCACCATGCATGCATAGTGACATGAATACAGAAAGTTCATCCCTTGGACCTGTATACAAGTGTATGTATACATATACATACAATTAGCATCATATGAAGACTGAAGAATGTTGATTTGAGTGCTCTTGAAAGTAAACTTTTCCAATATGGACCTAGAAGATCATGAACAGAACATTTAAACAGTATTAATTTATTAAATGTTCCTTTCAACTGTAATCATTAAATAAAATTATGATGCAATACTTTTTCATTGTTTAACTTTGTAGAAATATTTGTTTATATTAGTCCTCTAGATCCAGTGATTTTAATTCTTGCATCCATATGCCTGCCCATTTGTTTGTCAGGGCTTGTGAGATAGCTTTTCAATTACTTTTAAAATATAAGGATTTTTTTTACATATAGCAATATAGATAACATTGTCTTAGGATTTCTAAATTCTACTTTACAAGAGAGTAGACTCAACATATAAATAAAACCATAAAACTAGCAAGTTATCTGAAATGTTAAAAATCTTTTTCTCTGAACCAAATTCACATTTATTGTCTATGTGTAACTTGTACATAGACCATTTATGTATTAATACTGTAGTAACAGTGATTACAAACACATAGACTAAAATGTAGTATGTAGTACTATGTACATCTGTCTTTGATTTGAGTTCTAAACAAAAAAGTGGTACCTATTGGGAAGTTGTGACTTGGGCAGAGGGTGAAATACAGAAGAAATAGCTACACATGGAAAAAAGAAAGATATACAGTACCATATGGATTCAAAGTTGCTCCAAAATCAATGAGACTAAATAACCAAAAAAAAAAGCCATGTAAACCCCAAATATGCAATGACCAGATCAATGATAAAGCACCCTTCCACTTCCAGTTATCTGTAGCTATTTCTTCTATATTTCAACCCCCCACTCAAGTTACAACTTCCCAACCTCATGATTCTTCTGTCTTTTAGCCCCCCCACCCCCACCCCCCAACACACACATACCTGATTGATTGTCATGTTATTTCAGGTTCCTATTCAGGTATTATTCCTAAAAACCTAAAAGGGTATACACACTGTTTACTCTCAAAGGAGGGGAACCACTTCATTCAAAAATGGAATTTACAATTTCATCTTAATTTTGAAATTTTCAATTTAATTATTAATTACTGGACTATTAAAACAGTATAGAACCCCTCGGCTACAGACAAAGTACTGTGGTACACATTTCTCTTAATTAATTACTTTTCTTCAACTCAATCATCTTTTTCTCCAGAGCACAAAAAAGAACAGGAAACAACAGAAAAAGGAAAGTAACATACATGTAGGCCTATATGTTTTCTGGAAATATATATGATGTGTTAATTCTCACAGCATAGGCCTACATGAATGTGAAGAATTAAATATTATCAATGTTTGAGAGAATTTCCTAGTTGTAATTCTATAGCAGCTACATGGAATGTACGTTTACATATATACATTGTACGATACATATACATCATAAAAGTTTCTTTCCTTCCAGCTGGACATTCATGTCATCTCTCTCCAGAACTCAAATATTGTTTACAAAAAAAAACCAACCAGAGACATAGATAATTTAATTAAATCTCTGCAAAAAACTACATGAATAATTGAACACATATATTGTACTTGTAAAATATCTATGTATGAGCTAATTTATTTTCACATCTTTGACAGCTACATGCATGGACGTTCTATGGAACGTTTTCGTGTGGTTTTAAATGGGAAATTATGTTACGATTATTTGTATTTAACCTTCATGATTCGGTTGATGTAAAATACGACGAATGCTATGCTGCAATAATTGCCCCTTGCCGGGCCCCCACTTCTGCATCGGCCGAATATTTGTGTCGATTTCCATGTACAAGATGCTTTTATCGAAAAATGATTACAAAGCATTGTCATTAATGTAAGAATACTTCATTTGCATCAAATGTATCATCTCAAAACAACAATTTGCATACCGCATTAGTGGTTTATCACACGAAACGAAACCGACACGACTGAGAAACACATGTCCATGTTGACATTTCCACGCAGCCTCGTTTTCAAAGAGTTTGGAGAATTTATATTTAGAACTGTGCTAAATTTACACGGGGCTTCCCCAAAATTTCAATGGTCAAAACTGGACACCGTAAGCAGAACTTGACCATCATTATGGTATACAATGACTTTTGGAAGGCCAAAGAACGCATTTAGACTGGTTTCCTTTGCCCGACTATTCACTTTAACCTTAAATGACATCTATATCAAAGTATATATATTTGTAATCTACACAACATTTGCAATTGTTATGCAGAGTTCATTTTTGGACAAGTCTGCTTTTTGTGGTGTTGTGAGCCTGTAAAAACCATGGTAACCAAATTTGTTTTTGTTTTTTTTTTTAAATGCAAAAAATTGGGATTTTCAACCCAAAATTACACCCCCTCTAGGAGAATTTTTTTTCTTGAACACAGTTTAAAACCAAGCATCACTGCCGTGATAGCGGAACTGAGCCTATTTCGACATAGGTATATCATTAAACTTTTGAGCAATCTTACCTCGTACCCCGGCTATCAATTTCTGCTGCTACAGTATTGAGTTTTTCCATCTTAGATGCATCCTCTAAACCATTAATCTCGAACCCATTTTGGGGAATTTCTTTATGCAAATGTGAAGCTTGCATATAATTCTCTAGATTGAATTCACCAATTTTAGGACAGGGGCTTTCTGCTTATAAAAATCTCACCCATGGCCATTCGGTCTTACTGTACACTGCTACCTTATACAGCATGTTTTGTATTTTAAAGTTTTCCGAAAACCCAAATAATGTCTAAATAAAGTTGTGACAAACAAAATGACCTATCCGGATACTGTGTATCTCTAATAGTCACCGAGTAATGCCAATTTCCCCATAAGGTATCTTTTCAACCAATATTCCTCCAATACAAGTAACAAGGGGAGGTAATTTGAAAAAATAAAAGTTAAATAACTATGCTGTTTTCTGAAATAAAATTATTCTGAAAATTTAATATGGTATTTATGGTTTCTCTCTATGCAGAAAAGTGAAAAAATACTGGGTTGCTATGAAATCTGACTATTTGTGCTATTGATGTATAACTAAACAGTAAATAGCAGGTCATGTTAAAGAAACATGCAATCGCACTAGTCTCATATTTTTGAAAAAGAAGAGTTGTAATGTTATCCTTTACTAGCATAGACTAGTGCTTATCTTGGTTTGCTAATCTGCACATATGTATTGGGAAAGGTATTTTAGTACCGATTTTGTGATTTGGGAGTAGCTATCTATGTATTGCTGAAACAGTATATGAAAAGCAAACCTGCCATTTACAAGCACAGGCTAGTGCTACTGAAGATATATGCAAAAGCACATAGGAAGTACTAGTATGGGGGTGGGTCAATGATATACATGTATTTCACATTTATAAGCTTTTGAACGAAAAATAGAATAATTTTAAAAACATCTGATGACAATAGTACAGGATTATCATTCAGTAAAATAGCACATACAAAGTATATAATGTATAACAGTTGGCTGTTTATTTTGTATGGTCTAATGGATGATATAATTTTGCAATTTCCTGAGTCAATCAATGTGGTCGCAAAATTTTGATCTGTGAAATATTAAGATTAATGTTAATAGACCTTCTTGTATGAATAAATGTAATACTTTTGTTGTTGACAATAAAATATTTTGAAATGAAATTTTGATTGAGATGACTAATCAATGCAGTATCCTCTACAAATACAAATTAGTGCTAATTTTGTTATTTTACAACCAGCACATACATCATAATGTAACTTGTGTTGGGTAAGGACAGCATAGAACATATTTTGAGCTGTTTTAAAATGATGATTGTAACTATCACTGATTCAGTATACAATATGTTTATGTAATTGAAAGCTGCTCTCTACATGAAGCACAGACTAATACTAATTATGTTGTTAACAACAACACATAGCAAGTACTTGGAGAGAACTGAACTTGTCAGAATAACAGACATCGCGAAATTTGAAAAAAATGGTCGGACATTCAGACCGGCAAGGACTGTGAGTAACCCGGACCAAACAAGATTTTGCTGGACCAAACATTAGTGTGAATTTTTTTAAGTAAAGATAACTTCCTGCTATTAGTATCCAGGCAGCTGTTTTCATGAATATCTTATGCAATTTAAGTTTTTGCCAGGTTCGGTACCTGCGTAATACTTCAGAGATGCCATTTTTACCGACTTCCGGTACTCAATAATTGCTGGACAGTCTGTCCGGACCGGATTTTAAAATAAGTGGTCCGAGTCAAATTTTGCCCCACATGTCCGTCGTACCGGCAAATTTCGCGATGTCTGGAATAACATCAGCAAGGAAAAGGAGAATGCTCACTGATAAATAATACCATTACTCCTTTACCAGCACATGCTAGTGCTAATCACTGTTTTCAGATCAGCACACAGCATGTTCTAGGAAAGGAAGAATGATTCAGTCAGTTGAACCATCCCTTGCACACATATTAAGCAGCATATACATCATACATAAGAAAATAAACATAGGGAGATATATAAGCACCATTCCCCTACAAGCACACACTCATCTTGTGTACATTTCTATACATATATATATCCTGAAGAAAAAAGGAGAACCAACTGAAGGTAAGCACCATTCCTCTACCAGCACAGACTAGTGCTAATCTTTGATTGCTAACCAGCACATAGCGAGTACCAGGAGAGTAATAAATGGCACACATATGCATGGATTCTAACATCTTGTTTACATTTCTATACATATATCCTGAAGAAAAAAGGAGAACCGATTGAAGGTAAGCACCATTCCTCTACCAGCACAGACTAGTGCTAATCTTTGGTTGCTAACAAGCACACAGCCAGTACTAGGAGAGTAATAAATGGCACACATATGCATGGATTCTAACATCTTGTTTACATTTCTATACATATATCCTGAAGAAAAAAGGAGAACCGATTGAAGGTAAGCACCATTCCTCTACCAGCACAGACTAGTGCTAATCTTTGGTTGCTAACCAGCACTTAGGGAGTACTAGGAGAGAATGGAATGTCACACATGTATTCCAACATTTTCTGTATATTTCTATGCATTCATGCTGAAGAAAAAGGAGAACCCATTGAAGAGTACACAGCATTCCCCTACAAGCACAAATTAGGGCTAATCTTTGTTTGCTACCAGCACACAGCAAATACATAGGAGAAGAATAAATGGCATATATGGATTCCAACATTTTGTGTACATTTCTATGCATACATCCTGAAGGAAAAGGAGAACTGATTGAAGGGTAAGCACCATTCTCCTACCAGCACAGGCTAGTGCTAATCTTTGGTTGCAAACCAGCACATAGTGAGGTCTAGGAGAGGATGAAATGTCACACATATATTCCAACATTTCCTGTACATACATCCTGAAGAAAAAAGGAGAACCGATCGAGATTGAAGGGTAAACACCATTCCTCTACCAGCACAGACTAGTGCTAATCTTTGTTTCCTAACCAGCACTTAGGGAGTACTAGGAGAGGTTAAATGGCACACACAAATTACAACATCTGGTGTATATTTCTATACATATATCCCCAAGAAAAAAGGAGAACCGATCGCGATTGAAGGGTAAACACCATTCCTCTACCAGCACAGACTTGTGCTAATCTTTGTTTCCTAACCAGCACTTAGGGAGTACTAGGAGAGGTTTTAATGGCACACACAAATTCCAACATCTGGTGTATATTTCTTTACATATATCCTGAAGAAAAAAGGAGAACCAATCGAGATGTATAACACAATTCCTCTTCCAGCACAGACTAGTGCTAATCTTTGTTTCCTAACAAGCAAAGGGAAAGGAGGCACACACAAATTCCAACATCTTGTGTATATTTCTATACATATATCCCCAAGAAAAAAGGAGAACCAATCGAGATTGATAAACACAATTCCTCTTCCAGCACAGACTAGTGCTAATCTTTGTTTCCTAACAAGCACTTAGGGAGTACTAGGAGAGGTTTTAATGGCACACACAAATTCCAACATCTTGTGTATATTTCTATACATATATCCCCAAGAAAAAAGGAGAACCAATCGAGATTGAAGGGTAAGCACAATTCCTCTTCCAGCACAGACTAGTGCTAATCTTTGTTTCCTAACAAGCACTTAGGGAGTACTAGGAGAGGTTTTAATGGCACACACAAATTCCAACATCTTGTGTATATTTCTATACATATATCCCCAAGAAAAAAGGAGAACCAATCGCGATTGAAGGATAAACACAATTCCTCTTCCAGCACAGACTAGTGCTAATCTTTGTTTCCTAACCAGTACTTAGGGAGTACTAGGAGAGAATAAATGGCACATATGTATTCCAACATCTTCTATACATCCTGAAGAAAAAAGAGCACCTATTGAAGGGTAAGCACTATTCCTCTACCAGCACAGACTAGTGCTAATCTTTGATTGCTAACCAGCACATAGCGAGTACCAGGAGAGGATGGAATGAGTCATCTGATGCACACAATAAACATAGATCTGTATCTGTATGTTGTAGATCCCTAATTAGGTATTTATACAACAAATAAGAAAATACCCATTATAATCATATATATACCAGTCTATTGGTTTCTACTGTAATACATATCTGCAAGGAAAAGGTAAGCACCATTCCTCTCCCAGCTCAGATTAGTGTTAATCTTTGTTTGCCCAGCACATAGTAAGTTCTAGAAGAGGAAATAATGAGCCAGCGAGTGGAACTATCTTTTATGTGTAAGTACAGTATATATATCGGGAAATACACATACCTATTTAATTGTCTTCAATATAATTATATACCTGCTGGAAAAGAATAGCTGATTTAAAGGGTAAGCACCATTCCTCTCCCAGCACCAACTAGTGCTAATCTATGGTCGCTAACCAGCACTTAGGGAGTACTAGAAGAGGAAAGAATGGCACACATGGATTCCAAACATCTTGTGTACATTTCTTGCAGTAACAACACAATACATGAACAACAGAGTACATTTGATGTATTTGGGATGAAGCATGCCTTTCTATTAGTTAACTCAAGCCCTCAACCTTTGGCTCCTGAGTCCGAATCCCATATTTGGCACTTGTCAGGTACTGACTGCTGGTTGGTAGTAGTTCTCCAGGTACTCCAGTTTCCTCCACCATAAGAACCTGTCATGTCTTTACATGACCCTCGCTGTTTATAAAGGATGTTGTATATAATAATACCAAATTAAACCTATTGGTCAACACTAATACATTTCCAAAGGAAAGAAGTTTTTAAGCAACATTCCCCTACCAGCACAGACTAGTGCTAATCTGTGTTTGCTAATCAGCACATAGTATGTATTGGGAAAGGTAAGAGTGGAGCTTGTGGATCCAGTCCATAGTTTGAGGTAAAAGTTCCTATTTGAAATAAGTCCAGAAAAAATGGTAAAGAAATTAAATCAAACATGCAAAAATTACGATAAATGTTGCAAAAGATGTAGAACACCATTCCTTTACCAGCACAGGCTAGTGCTAATCTTTGGTTGCTAACCAGCACAAAGCATTTACTAGGAATGGAAAAAGCGAAACTAGTGAATCCATGCAATATTGTGAGACAAAACCTTGGAATCATTAAAAGGTCAAGAGAAAAAACGTGGTAAAGACATGCAAGTTTTATGATAAATGTTGCTACAATATATTAGTAGTTGAACACCATTCCTTTACCAACACAGACTAGTGCTAGCCATGTTTTCAAACCAGCACAAAGCATGGAATGTACTAAGAAATGAACTTTGTAAGATATATATGTATGTATCTATCTAGCATATTTATGATGTTATACTAACTAGGCTTACCACTTTTTACATAAAGAATTTAAAACATGCAATGATAGCATATACTGATCAACAGGTGTTATGATATTCGGAACTGGATGTATCTAAAAAGCAAAATCAACATGCACATGAAGCTAGTATTATGAAAAAGTTTTAATCACCATTTGAATGTTAGAATGGGAGAGGAAATAATTAGAAAAGTGTGTACCTAAGAACGCACACCATTCCTTTAGTGGAAAAACTACTTGTAATGACACAAGTGTTGTAGACTATTTAGTTGTATCATCTAATTTCTTTGAATTAATCACTGATTTTGATGTAATGGATTTTGACCCTTTATTCTCTGATGTACATAGTAGAATTGTATTTCGTTTAAGTAGTAAAAATAATACTGAAACTTCGCCAAGAGAGGATTATCTAAACTTATCTAAAGATAATGCTTACATTAAATGGAGAGCAGATAAACAACAATCCTTTTATAATTATGTACAAGAAGACTGCTGTGAACAATTAGATATTATAAATGAACAGTTAGAATCCTTAACTGAGAAGGAGAATAACAATATCACATCTAAGGATATCGATAATGTTGTAAATAATATCAGTAAAACATCTGCTAAAAAGGTATTTGGTACAAAAAATAGTGCAAAGTATATTAGCCAAACCAATAATAAACCTTGGTTTGGGAATGATTGTCATAAAAGGAGGAAAGAATTTCATGCAGCTAAAAATAAATATAAACATTGTAAAAATTTAGACAATAAATCAACGTTAAAACATGCGAGCAAAATGTATAGACAAACATTAAATAAACATTTCATGATGCATAAAGAGAAGAAACAGAATGAAATAAGACATACTGCGAAATCTAACCCCAAAGCATTTTGGAGGTTATTAAATGATATTGGAGGTAATTCAAACGAACAAAACGTTGATATTAAAATTGAGGAACTATATGATTATTTTAAAAATCTTAACAAGGGAGATAATACAGACGAACATTTTGACTTTGATGATGTAAATAATGGTTTGTTTGATGATATATTGAATGATGTAATTACTGTGGATGAAATAAAGCATGCAGTTAAAAATCTTAGTAATAATAAGGCAGGTGGTATATAGACTGTATTATAAATGAATACATAAAAAACACATTGGACCTATTTTTAAATGTCTATCATAAAATGTTCAATATTGTTTTAAATACGGCATGTATCCCAGAATCGTGGAAAATAGGTGTAATAAAACCTTTGTATAAAAACAAAGGAGATCCGAAGAACTTAGATAATTATAGAGCGATTAGCCTGGTATCTTGTCTAGGAAAAGTGTTCACATCTATTTTGAATACCAGACTTAATAAGTTATCTGATGAACTTCATATCATTAGTGGTGCTCAAGCTGGCTTTAGAAAGCAACATTCTACTGTTGATAATATTTTTGTTTTACATACCCTTATATCTATATATATATCACTCAAGAAAAAATTATACTGCTCTTTCGTAGATTTCAAAAAAGCTTTCGACTCTGTTTGGAGAATAGGATTATGGAAAAAGGTTCAAAAAAGTAACATAACCGGGAAAATTTTAAAAGTCATAATCAACTTATATGCCAACACGAAAGCGTGTGTCAAGAAAGGGAATGAACTGTCAGGATTATTTGATTGTAATATTGGTCTAAAACAAGGGGAAAATTTGTCACCTTTTTTATTTGCAATTTATCTAAATGATTTAGAAGACTTTTTTGATGAAAATGACGTCAGTTGCCTCCAAACTATGAAAAGCTTGAGTGATGATGTTGGATTGTTTATTAAGATGTTTCTTATCCTTTATGCTGATGACACTGTTATTATTTCCGAATCAGCAGAAGGGCTACAGAATTTATTGAATATGTTTGAAATATACTGTAATGAGTGGAAACTTACGGTTAATACGCAAAAAACTAAAGTTGTTATATTCTCAAAACGGAAGTGTCAAACACGTTTGCGTTTTTTATTTTGCAACGAAGAATTAGAAATATTGGAATCTTTTGCATACTTAGGCATTTTATTTAACTATAATGGTACATTTGCTAAAGCAAAAAGTAAATTAGCGGAACAGGCGAAAAAAGCTTTATTTGCTGTTTACAAAAAAATTAGAAATATTTCTCTGCCAGTTGATTTACAACTGAAGATTTTTGACATTCTGGTACAACCTATTCTTTTATATTCTGTTGAAGTATGGGGTTTTGAGAATATTACTATTATTGAAAAAATTCACTTGCAATTCTGTAAACGTATCTTAGGTTTGAGACGTAGTACACCCAACTTTATGGTCTATGGTGAATTGGGTAGATATCCGTTGAGTATTGAAGTGAAATGTAGAATGGCCATGTTTTGGTATAATTTAATTTCCACTGATAAATTGTCAAGCAAAATATATAAACTAATGTACCAATTGCATGTAAATGGAAACATAAGTTTTAAATGGACCGATTTTGTGCGAAATATTTTTTATGAGACGGGCTTAAATTTTGTATGGAATATACAGGAATCTTGTACATTGAACAAAATATATTTAAAATTTACCATTAAACAAATACTTAAGGATCAATTTATTCAAAGGTGGTTTAATGATATGAATTTGTCATCAAAAGGTAAAACGTATACAGTTTTTAAAAACGATTTTCAAATGGAGAATTATCTATTGAAACTGAATGAAAAAGATAGAAAAAATATTGTTAAATTTCGTACTTCTAATTTACATTTGCCCATAGAAAACGGGACGATGGGCTAATATACCACGCAATGAAAGAATTTGTCCCCTTTGTTCCAACGGTATTGGTGACGAATTTCATTACTTATTTAATTGTACTCACCTATCAGTTCATCAAATTAGGCAAATGCATATACCAAAATATTATTTTACGAACCCTAATCGAACAAAAATGAAAGGTCTAATCTCACTGTGTAATGTACGTATTCTTTCGCAACTTAGCAGGTTTATTGAGAAATTAGAGAAATTAATTTATAATAATTAGATCAATCTGAATCTTTATCTTTACCAGCACAAGCTAGTGCTAATTAATGGATACAAACCAGCACATAGCAGGTACTAGAAAAGGCTTGATGTGTGGTATATATGGCCATGTTATAGATAGTATTTATGTCAGTGATCTGAGAAATTGTGTCTGACGATATCGTTTGATATTAAAAGTTGATATTCAATGTTTTTCTTGACCAGTACAAACTAGTGCTAATCGTTGTTTACAAAATCAAACCAGCACATAGAATGTATTGGGAAAGACACCCACTTGACACCTGAAAGCTGGTCTTTCAAAAATGTACATGTATGTATTTACACAAAGATAATTTCCTCCTATTTTAGTGATGAACATATTTTTTGCTGGGCTTTAAAGAACTAAAGATACAATAAAAAAATTAAAAGTACACAAAGATACATAAGAAAATTTTGTAAATAAAATTTTGAAAATGAAAATTTCTTTTTCTTTTTGTAACCAGCACAAGTTATGCATGTAAACTAAATTAGTAAAGAAGAAATTAGTATAATGTCTGTATGCATAATCAATATGATGATTGTGGACATATATTGGCAGAAGCAAAATTATTTTTGAGTATATCAGATTAAAAACTTTTACAGCATGCTGACCATTTGGTAATTGGTGATCTACAATTCTATTCTTTACCAGTACAAACTAGTGCTAATCATTATTGACAAACAAGCACATAGCATGTACTGAGAAAGAAAGGAATGTATAAGGAGTTAATAGAAAGATATTGATTTTTAATATATTTTATACAAAGTGTTTTAGAAAAACATGTCATTTAACTTTCTTATTCTTATATATTATGATTATTCAAATGTTGTGGGACTGGAGAGAATAATGCAATCATAATTTGATGACGATTCTGAATTTTGAGATCTACTGCATCCCTTTACCAGCACAGGCTAGTGCTAATTGTTGTTTACAAACCAGCACACAGCCTGTATTGGTAAAGAAAACACAGTCCAGTGTTTGATAACAGTGTATACCTGATATTAGTTTTATATGAGTAGTTGATGGCAGAAATGAAAGGATAAACCTAACCGTTACAAGCACAGACTAGTGCTACTGATGGTTGACACAACAGCGCATAGTCAGTACTAGAAAGAGTTGGGAATCAAAATAGAGTTACTTCCCTTGCTTTCTCTCTTTGTTGTACAAGATTATAGATTCACACACTGTCAGGTCTTTAGAATATTAAAATCATAACTCATTTGGCTTGGTAACTTTTGTCTGGTTCTATTATTTGATCAACAAAATTGTTTTTTTTTTATCCTAGACTGGCCACTAGACCTTCAGTTGTTGATAAAAAATTCTCAGCTCAATTCTGATACTAGGTTATCTCCCCCTCATTTGAAACTTGGGGTCTGGTCAAATCTGGATTGTGAGTATAGATTCCCTTGTTTCATTACAATGATTATGATCCAGTTATTAGAATCATACATGTCATGAAGCCAAATACATCAAGCTAAATTTTAGTGATGAATTTAATATTCTAAAGACTGGTAGCAAAGCCAAAATATGTATGTAGCTCCCATCCTAGACCGATTTATTAGAGTTAATCCCCTTGGTTTAATTTCTCTCCATCTTGGCAAGTTTCAAAGAAGGAAGAATATGACTTAATTCCAAACACTAGTATAATATATAGTGCTAATGCTAAATTTAGTAACAGACAAATTTGTACTTTGCTCTTTATGCTTTAATTAATTCAGAGCTAATTTAATTATACTTTGTATGTAAGAATATGCAACTGCTTACACATGCATGGTTATGACTTGATTTTGAAATTGGAAATAAAGATTCAATATGTTTTTAAGAAACTGATTTATCACTCTAGCTTGTTTAATATCAAGCTGTGAAATTGTAATGTAATCAACTGTGTTGTAAAACTATCATGCCTGTCATAATTATAAATGATTTTATGAACTACAGGTATTTTACAAACCATTTAAAATGATTCTAATGCTTTGAAAATATTTATCATTACTATACATATAAACATGCATGTATGTACATATAATCATAATTCTATTTACTTACATGTATCTTTAATAATAATTTTTCCCAATATATCTTAAGACTAAATGTAAGTGTAACATGTATTCATATAAGTTTTTTTTTTAATAACTAAATAAATATGAAAAATATCAAAAATTATTAGATAAATCAAAATATTAAAGGCAATTTATTGAATCACGTAAACAGCCTTTCCAAATAAAAATTAAATAGTTCACCAATAGACAAGTTGTAAAGATATCATGTAGTTTACATGCATGTATAGAAAGAACTATGATAATAGGATTATAGTTATAATATTATTAAAACAAAAATGAACACTTACTTGATATTCCTGATCCCATTGATCCTTGTACATGTCCATGTTGTGAATAATGAGAAAGTCATCTGGGGTGACTTATATACAGGGCTAGCCAGCTTGAGTTGTCTGATGGTGTCATTTGGTCTACTAAATTCTTTCACGGTCTTTAGAACTTCACAAGACTTGTTAAGAGTAATATTAATTTGTTAAATGCATAGATAAGCACATGCAAAACAAAGAAATACCCCAGGGTCATATTGGTCAGTTACCTGTGACAGGTGTGATAATTAGTTTAATTAGTGACTGGACTGCAGGTAATTAGGTATAATTACCTGGCATTACCCCTAATTACAAGTGAGGTGTCAGGTATCGGTGATCTATTGACTCTTACCTGTAATACAAAGGAAAATTTGTTTAGATATTGATTAAAATGTTCCCAGGCATATGATAAGTTTAATTTGCAGACATTTAAATTGAATAAGAATTTCTCTGTCACCTTATAAACAAATCTTATCAACTGCTTGTATCAATATGGACATTGGGAAAATATTTTTCTTCTGATTTCTGTTTAAAGATGCTCCATCGCCGATAGAGAATAAACGATACACATCATTTGAACATTATAACTGATGTTTAATCGGGTATAAATGTGTCTAATTAACACAAAAATACATATAAAATCATTTATTTTGCTTTTGTTGCATGTGCAATCAGTACTTCATCCCATATAGGACATAGTGCCACAGAATTTTTTCGGGATGCAATTAATTATTTTTAATATTTTTATCTTGAAGTAAAATAAGAAGCTAAAACTTTTCAATGATGGTAATGGTGTAAAGTAACTTACTTTTGTAATAGAAGAAAAATACTAATCCGTCTGTTTCTGTTTTTGATAATGAAAAATTACCATTTGTTAGCGGTGGAGCATCTTTAAGCAATTATAAAAAAAAAAATCATTTTTGAAAAAATGAAAAATACAAAATCAAGGTGTTGCACATGTTGTCAAAATTATTCAATGTAAAGGTGTTGTGATAATTACTTAATTGGCTTAAGGAAAAAAAATCTTATAAAGTTTTAAAAAAAAAATGCATGAATATGAAAACACAACAATAAAAACTTCAATAATAAAAAACATTTGCTTTTTTTTAAAACAACAATACATTTTTTTTAACTGAAGTTCATGCTTAATAATTTCTAAATATTTTTTTTTCAATTCATCAGTTACTAAAAACAATTTATTAATTTTCTAATTAATTTACTTTCACTTGACTTGGTCTATTTCATATTTTAAATTAATGAGTTTAAAAGGAGCAAACAAAGTTTAAAAAAAAGAAAATAATTATGAAAGGCTTTGAATGATATTGCATTTGTTTTGAACTTAAACCTAATAATTTCAGCAATGTTGTATTCTGTTAAAATAATGTAACATTTCTTTTGATAAATGGAAATCATCATTCTTAGCAAGGAAGCAACATTTCAACTAAATCCCAGGGGTCAACATTTCAACTAAATCCCAGGGGTCAACATTTCAACTAAATCCCAGGGGTCAACATTTCAACTAAATCCCAGGGGTCAACATTTCAACTAAATCCCAGGGGTCAACATTTCAACTAAATCCCAGGGGTCAACATTTAAACTAAATCCCAGGGGTCAACATTTAAACTAAATCCCAGGGGTCAACATTTACTTTAAGCACTTGTCCCTTTGGGCAGTGAAAAGGTAATTTTACTTGTCCAAATGACATAATCACTTGTCCGACACAAATTATTTTGAGCAGTGCTATGTATGTCTTATTTCGAAGTACATATGTTAACAAATCATTCTACCATAAAAAATGTACAAATGGACTTGAAATTTTTAAATGAATAAATATTATTTTATTTACCTTATTTACTGTGAGTATTGAATGAATGTTACTTTTAGAAATATATATTGAATTTGTAAATAACAACAACAAAAACTGAAATTATCATGTGTCCCATACATTGAACAAGTATTTTAATGTTTTCACTTGTCCATCAGCAATTTAGTTTGGTACCAGAAAAGCGGACAAGCCTTAATGTAGACCCCTGCATCTTTTAGTTCTTTGCCCACACATAGATCTAAATAATGTTGTTACCCACTGTAGCATGTCTTCAGGAATTCCAGATTCAGGAACCAAAAAACATCAAATCATGCAAGCTCTGTATATTACAAAAGATGTTATTTCTTTGCACCATATTCTACTTCAACAGTTCCTATTTGTTACCATTTTGTTTACAGCTTTTTGATTCAGGTCTGTTGCTAATGTATACTTCTTTATTTTACAGTCTGTGATGAAATCATTCAAAGGCTGAAGATGTGAGATTAACAAGCCAAGGAGAGTATGGCAGTAAATCTTATTGTCTTTGTCATCCTGGTATAGACTAATGGATTGATGAGAAGGGATCCTAATTCAAAATTAAGTCATTTGAATGAAAGGCCTAGTCCTGGAGCTGTGTTTATGGAACTCAAACAGAAACTTTGCATAAGTGAATTATGACAATTAAATATATATATAGTTGTACGCTACTTGTACCTGTATCACTGAATTTCATTTCAATGCATGGTGTATGGACAATGTAATTAGAACACGTTGTTTTATAGACAGACATTGGATCGAGCTGTGCAGTGTGTACATGAACATTATGATGCTGATGTGAAACATGCCTGACCATTATATAATTAATAGGCATTATCTAATCCAGCGAAAATGTAATAAATGTATACAAGGGCAACAATTCAACATTCATATTACAGTTAGGATTTAATTTCAATAGTATGGACAATTATTTCATTGAAATTAAACTGAGATCTTCTCCATGACAGGAGTTTGCATATAAATCTTTATTTAATGCAGATCATTACAAGTGTAGATCAGACTGTGACGATGTAAGTCTTAATGTGATAAAAACAGACTTAAAATATACAAAATGTATATAAGTTGTGATTTTATTTTAGTATGTATAGATCATTTTTGTCTTTTAAGAACTTTATAATAAAGTACAGAATATTATCATTTTATAAAGCAGTTGATTGACATTCAGGTGTATAGTGCTAAAACTGTGCAGTCTCATTCAGTTTAAATCTTAACACATATGAACATTTTTCAAGTGATGAACAAATATAAAACTTTCTTTCATATTGTGTATACTGTCTTGAAATTAACAAATGTGTAATAAAAATAGACTGCACAGGTACCAACAAATCTTTTATCAGCATACTGGGATGACAAGCTATCAAGTTTGTTCAAATGAATGGCCTTGACCGTTATTCAAGGTCACAGTGGTCAAATTATTTATTGATAGACTAATTTCTTTTACACAAAGGCATATAGAGACCTAGTCTTGGGTCTGTAGCCTGCTTGGATAAAATGCTATAAAATAAATTACCTTGGCCTTCATTCAAGGTCATAGGGTAAAAAAAAAGAAGGAATAAAAATTACCAAGAGCTACCAAGTTTATAAGGTCTACTGACCCGAAGAGTCAGGATGACCTATAGTAATCATGCTTTGTCCGTCATCTTCCGCTGTGAGCCATGCACAGTGCGACATCCATAAACTTTTCATTCAAACGACTTCTACTCAATAACCGAAAGGCCCAGGGTGTTGATATGAGGCCTGTAGCATGCTGGGATTAAAAGCTATCATATTTGTTCAAATGAATGACCTTGACCTTCTTTCAAGGTCACAGGGGTCAAAATGGCTTAAACCTTTTAATGTACAACTTACATGTATTTCAGTTCTACCCTATATTGCATTCAAGATTCAAGATTCAAGAAATTTTATTTTTATGTCGCATATCAGAAATAAATACAACACTAGCATTGTAGTGCTATTCTCACGACAAACACAAGTATATTGTAATTTAACAATTAATTGGCTGACAGAATATCACAGACATAATTATACACTGATAGACATTACAATGACAATGACACAGAAAATATATAACATTTGAAGTAAGCATAGTCACATGGACTAAAAAAGTAAGTTAATATCAGAAATATATATACATAGAGATTGGCAACTCTGCCATTTTTACAATCCGGCAGATGTACCTCTGTATGTGCTTAGGGTTTTTTAGATAAACTCTTAAGCAGTTATATACAACAAAATAAATTTGATATGTTATAAAAGTTCAGTAATTTTCAGATGGTTTGAGTACGATTTTGGATTTTGGATAGGAAAATAAATGTTTTAACTTATATTTTAATAAAACAAAATGTACTTCCAGTTTTGAATGTCTGATTTTCGAAAAACCAGGTAAAATTGCTGATTTTCATGCTTTCAAAAATCATATTAAATAACATCATTCGGGAAAACTGGTCACATCAAACCATGATATAATGTTTAAACTTTGAGTTGATGCAAAAATATCATGTTTAAAAGAATACACTTAAAATAGTTAGCCAAGGGGAAATGCCTATAAACCAGATGTCACACTGCCTGTCAACAAAGACAAAGAAGGAGTTTCCAATCTCTTTGTATATATGTTTCTGTTCATATTGAACACTAGTATATCACACTGGTGTTACTATAGAGTATTAAGACACTGCAAAAGTGTAATATACATATACCCCTGGTATGCCCATATGGCAAAAAGTAAAAATTGACTGAATAAACACTAACATAGTGTATATTAAAAGTAATATCAATCTAATAGATATGTAAAAGTTTAGCTAGATATAACAGATAAAATTAATGTGTTGAAAAAAACGTGTTTCAATCATACAATGGATAGTGACTATGACTGGAAGTAAAGATGTCAAAGGGGGAGAACTCAACTGGCAGGGTTACAACAAATGGTGCATGAACAGATCTGGCCATCCCAGGTGCTAAGCAATCTGAACGACCCATAGTTATCAACAAAGGTCATTCGACAGACTGTTCCACAGCTGAGATGCCACAAACCTAAAAGATCTCTTCCCATATGTTCAGGTGTTCATTTTAGGAATCTTCACAGTATTGTCTTTCCTTGGGTTGTAAAATACTTCTTTCTTATCAATTAAATCATTTAAAATAGATGGAGAAATACCATTTAAAATCTTAAAAACTTCAGCAGCCATATATTTCACTCTATAGTTACATGTAAAAAATGAAGTTTGTATTTACTTAAAATGTCTCTGACAGGGGAAATATAATCAATTTCAATAAAACGAACAGCACTTTCTTGCATCTTTTCCATTTTTCTTGTGTTTGAGAGATTACAAAAAATCAAGCTGATGGACAATGGTTAAAATTTGATAATATAAAAGAGTTAAAAATGGTAATTTTACCTTTCTTTGTAAGATTATTCCCCAGTCTCTTTATAAATTGAAACTGCAAGTTGCTTAGATGCATTTCTGCATAAGCTGTAATTTGTGAATCAAAGTTTAAGAGAAAATCAATATCAACACTCAGCAGCTTCACACTGTTTTCACATAAAATTTCCATACACAAAGCATTAAAAGATTTGAAAACTGCTGGGTTTGCCCTCATGCCGTTTGAATTAAACCAATCAATAAGTATTTTGCTCTCAATTTCTAAACATTCTTTCATATATAAAAATTATCACTGATCATTGAGAGAGTATTGTCATTCGCATAGTTGTGCAGGCTACACTTATCTACAAAGGTAAAAATGTTGTTTATAAAAATGTTAAAAAATAAGGGTCCCACAATTGACCCTTGGGGCACTACTTTCTTGACTTCTGCCCATTTGGAAGGCCGTTTCCGTTTATTCGGAACAAACGGTTCGACCATTGGTTTAAGTCATTATTTCAAGTATAAATCCTGACGGACCTGCATTTTTTATACAGGCCTGTGAGGGCTTTGTCAAAGCTTGTCTGAAACAATATAAAATCACCAGGTCCGTCTTTAATCAATAAACGAACAACTAGGTCCAACCAGTCAAGACGCATAATCGAAAACGGCCCTGGTGTTGGGTCCCACATCTGACCTGCTACATCCTGCCACTCAGGTAGCTGCTAATGAAATTTATGGCCTGCTCACTGAGGCCATATGCTTTCAATTTACCAAGAAGCAGGTTATGAGGAAAGAAGTCAAAGGCCTTGGACAGATCTATGAGTATCGCATCAACAAATTGATGGTTGTCCAAGGCCTGTCTCCAGTCCTCAAGTGCTCGCAACAGGACAGACTGACACCCAAAACCACTCCTAAACGCTGCCAGGAAAGGGCTAGAAATAGGCATAAAACTTTCAAAGATTTTCGATATGGTAGGTAAAATACTGACAGGTCTAAAATTACTCTTTTCCATGGGACTGTTCTTCTTAAAATAGGTAGAACTTGTGTCTTCTTTAGATCAGCTGGAAAGTGAGCAACAGAGGAACAGTGGTTAAAAAGTGATGTAAAAATAGCTGTAATAGCAGCAGTATCTGCTTTTAAAATCTTTGATGGGATTTTAAAAGCAGGTCCTGATGCTTTTACACCTATTTTTACATCACTACATGATTAATGATCAGATGGCCCATGGGCCTCTTGTTCAAATAATTGTATGATCTTAATTCTAAGTCACAGTGGTCAATTATGCTAAGAATTCTAGATACCCGAATTTTGGCCTGTAGCATGCTTGGATGGACGGCTACCAAGTTTGTTCAAGTGAATGACGTTTAACATATCAACTACAGCTACAATGATTCACATCTAAATTAATTGTACGGGGGTGTACCTGATAATTCAACATTTTGATTAATCATAGATAAATAACAGTTACTGGTTTGAATTTGAAATATGAGGGGAAGGGCCAGAAAAGGGCTTGGTTCATAAAAGGACAATACTTGTATATGGGGTTCGTCCTTAAAATGTTCTTATTTGGTAGGTATGGTTTATATTGATTCAAGATTGAGATATTGAAAATTATTTATCTTCTGGTGGGATTATATTATTTATTGTACAGTACTAGATGGCTAAGTTACTGAACTGGAACGAAGTCATTTAGATCTAATTCAGGTGAAAATGAAATGGTTATTTTCCGATATATTTTAACCAAACTTAACGGAAACCTACACACAGTAAATGTAGTTTCGACACACATGGGTAACTGTGACGAACAGTGCATTCTTGTGGATCGGGTCGATCCCGGGGTTGTGACGTACATTATGCTGTATTGACAAACATTGAAATCAAATTTTAGTTGCTGATTCATAAGAGAAGGATTATATACTAGAGAGAACAGAAGTGTTTATATTACTATACTTCAGAAATGATCGTCAACTTCAATGTAGTGATATTAGTCTATTTATGTATACACGGAGTTCAGACTTCTACAAGACTTGATCAGCAAGCCTTACACGAGAAACTGTTACAGACATACAATGGAGACCTTGGACCAAATTTTAATCAGTCTGAACCAGTCATAATTCACTTGGCGTTCGACTTAATAACTCTGAACGAGTTTGATGATATTACTGGGAAACTAGCGATTCTGGGACTGTTATTGCTAGAATGGCGGGACGACAGGATGGTGTGGGACCCACTCCAATACGGAAATACAACGTCTGTAAGGATACCTCAGTCAAAAGTATGGATCCCCAACCTATTCGTCGGTAAACCACACACAAAAGTGAAAAAGATCGGCTACGACTTTGTACAAGTCTCGTACACATCTGACGGTTGGGCACGCTGGGCTGTACCAGATTTGTTCGAGGTCTCGTGTACAGCCAATGTGCTGCATTACCCTATTGATGGACAACGCTGCGAAATATTCATTGGTCCGTGGACAATTGGAAGAGCAGCTTTCAAATTTAGACTCCCATTTGATTATATGACACAAAATGAATTTATCGAAAATGGAGCTTGGGATGTTCTGTCCACTCAGCTCTATGTCCAAAGCCATAAGGGGGTCGATTTGGTTGCTATGGTGATTAATTTCGAACGACGCCCCCTATTCATTTTTCTGAACATTTTTCTACCAATAATTATTGTCGAAGTTCTGAATGTATTTATTTTCCTTCTTCCGCCCGAGCCAGGAGAGAGGAGCGCATTTGGTGTCACTGTTCTCCTTGCGATGGCGGTATTTTTGTCAGTCGTCTCTGAAAAATTGCCGAGCACATCAGAACCTCATATTGCTCGCGTGTCCATATACATCGCTGCTGAACTGGTACTAAGTGCATTGATCATGGTATTTGCCTTAATAAGCCTGATACTGTACAACAGGAAAGATTACAAACCTATCCCAGACTGGATAAAGCGTCTTCTTTCAAAACGTTCGAATCTGCAAAAACACCGACAAGAAGTCGCGCGCGTGCTTAGTTCTAACGCGGACAGTTATCCAAGGGCTGCTATTCGCTATGTTGGTAAAGAAAACCTGCAAAGGGACGGCCATTACGAAAACGGAAAGGAACTCATTGAAATATATAGAGGGTATCGTGTTGAACGAATTTGGCTTGAAAATACAGACAGATATAACCAGGATTACGGGGCTATTTCCTCATACACAGGTTCTGAGGCTGACAGTGAAATATCAGTAGTCGAGGCCGACTCTTGTGTAACATGGACTGAAGTTGCCAAATGTTTCGACAAACTCTGCTTAGCATTGTTTTCAATCTTAACTGTTTGTATCATAGCAGCCAAAGCAATAGACGCCACAGTTTATAAGAATACCTACTAAAATATAACTAGAGAGTGCATTAACATAAACATCTCTGCGGAAGTACGAGAACTATAACTATAGACGGTGATGTTATACAGATTCTGAAATAATAATGCCCCAGTCTGTGTAATTTTGTTTGTAAATCGTGAAATTAATGAAAGTCATTAATGCTATGTGATTTTGTAAATGTTATTTTTCTGTAATTGTCAGAATAAAAGAAATAAGTTCGATATGTTATCTCACATTTGTGTTACTACGTGTAGACTTGCTATTTTATACTGGGTTTAATTTACTGTCCTCACACTCGCACCAACCCGAGAATTAGTTAAAGTCTACGTGTATTTATAGACCCATCGTGTCTTTTGAACTTAATTGAAGTCTGATAAAAGTGACACCTGTAAGATGTCAATTTTAGATTGGCATTGTGATCAAGTCTTTATACGCCTAAAAGTGCTTACAGTTATAGATGTATATAGAATGTCTATTCACATCTGTATAGACCGAAACTTAATTTAAAGTTTGTAGGACCATCAAAAAATAACATTCTAATTAGTCTTTATACACATTGTACATGGCATGGAAAATTATGAACCCTGCTGTTTTTAATGAATTAGTGTCTTTGAAGATATTTGTCGATAATTGATTCAGGTAAAAATAGACGTATCAATGCGTTTCACTTCTGTAAACAATACTGCGCTGCTTTATACGTTTATTCTTTTGCGATGTATCCGTTTATATACCTACCATTATTGGTATTAACTAATAGCTACTTGCAACAGGAAAGATGTGCCATTCTGATTTATCAGAGTTACTTCCCTTCGTTACGAAACGAAGGGAAGTAACTCTGATATTAGATAATAATGAGATAGGCATACCACGGTACCACAGTCTCCCAAAAACATAGTCATTCACACAAGCGACACATTTAGTAATTCGAGTAATTACCGAAATGGCGAATTCTATAGCAATGTACACGTCAAAAGGCCTTATCAAACATTTTCTTTCTCTTATGATATTCCTCATATTTATCTTCTTTAATAATTGACAATTTGGTGTTCTATTGACAACGAAGGCCCATTAACTTTCCGGAGCAAAATATAAAGGTTTCTTAAAAAACATTAATAACACCAGAAAATGCATACCGATGATCAAAAATAAGGTTACGACACCAAACATATGCAAGATTGCCTGCGTAATATATGAAAACAGTGGAGAGTCAATTCGCTGTTTTGCCGTCTGGCGCAGTGATAGTCAACTACCGCGCGGTATTTAGGGCGGCGGCGGGAAACATAATACGACCCGCGTTATGAAAATAAACATTTTATTAATTTTAATCAAATCGTTCAGAGGGTGATGATAAATGTAGTATTAACGGTAAGTTAATAATTTTTAGGACTCTACAAAATTATCGATCTTGTTTTACATTCCCATTTTAAAAATTAAAAGCCGTTTCGGAAAGGTAGTGGGCCTTTAAGGATGACCTTCCATTGAAGCGTTGCGTGAGTGAATTTATGTATTTTTGGAGGCTGCGGTATATTAGTGTTTTGCCTTATTGTAATAGTGGAATTATTGCCCTATTTATAGTGCTATTTCATTGAAGCATACCGCGGAAGACACCGAACAAGCAAACCTCGCCAGGTCACATTATACTGACAACGGACAAACCAGTCTCCCCCACTCCATATATGCTGAGCGCTTAGGTCCAGATTCAAGCTCTTGGTCTGCTTTCGATCCAATATATTCATGGATTTATATGTTCATGCTTCGACAATACATGTCTCTTAATGAGGAATAAACCTAAATGTTTTAGCAAACAATTTACTGAGTAAAATAGCGACGGAAAACATGAGAAGGGTTTAAAACTTCACTATACATGTAGAAGTCACATACTGGAAAGTGTGACAGTGCGATACTTATCTAATTATAAATTAATGTGCTTTGATCTTCTCGAAGTTAAGGTAACTAGGTGGATATAAATAATGAATA
Organism: Argopecten irradians; assembly: GCF_041381155.1. NCBI lineage: Eukaryota > Metazoa > Mollusca > Bivalvia > Pectinida > Pectinidae > Argopecten > Argopecten irradians. The sequence continues at coordinate 17,061,490 of NC_091139.1, read as the reverse complement.
GAAGATGGATGGTACAAATACTAATGTAGACCAGACTTAAAATGTGATGATCGATGTATGTAGTTACTATAAAATCACGAGAAAAAATATCACTGTGTTAAATAAGAAAATATGATACGCACCTACAACTATTCACAAGTTTGCACTTGCATAAGTGCGGTTTGTGAATTAATTTCATCAAAACAAAATAGCGTTATGTTTAGTTGAAATCCGCATAGGCGGTGTTCGGTCATGTGCAACGAGGCGAAAAGCCTACGTTAAAAAACAGGTAATTATATTTAGTGTCTATATATATATCCTACGGTTGATGTATATGTATCAGTAGAGCTGTTCTGTTCTGTGTTTTTAAAGACTCCATCGACACTTTCAGATATGCTTCTTGGAGTCTTTTGGAATAATTTGTTGATAGTGTTGTGTGTTTGGTTGTTCGGGGTCCAATGTACAACAAGAGACGAAGTACAATCTCTCAACGACATATTACTGCCCCCTTACAACAAAGATCTTGGACCTAATTTCAACCAATCTGAGCCAATTGTCATTTACATCAGTTTTAATTTGTTTTCCCTCAACGAGTTTGACGACAAAGCTGGAAAATTAGTATTTCTCGGGTATTCGCACATTGAATGGCAGGACGATAGAATTGTATGGGATCCTCTCCAACATGGAAATACGACGTCTATATTGATACCACAGTCAAAGGTATGGATTCCATATTTCTTTGTTGGGAAACCGTATGATGAGGTTAAAACGATCGGATATGACTTCGTGCAGGTTGTGTACGACCGAGACGGATGGGCACGCTGGGCTGTTCCAGACAAATACGAGGTCTCGTGCACGGCGGACATAGCGTACTATCCCTTTGACAGACAAACTTGTGAAATATATCTCATTCCATGGGCATACGGTAGGGGTAGTTTTGAGTTCAGACTCCCCCTCGATCATATGACACAGATCGACTTTATTGAAAATGGGGCTTGGAGAATAATATCAACTGAAATGCGGGTAGCGGAGTACACCGATGGAAACCTTGTCCTCATGGTGATCAAATTCCAAAGACGTCCTCTTTTTATTCTTCTGAACCTTTTTCTGCCGATAATCGTAGTTGCGGGATTGAATGTCTTTGTTTTCCTTCTTCCTCCCGATCCGGGCGAGAGAAGTGCATTTGGAGTGACCGTACTGCTTGCCATGGCGGTGTTTCTTTCAATTGTATCCGACAAATTACCAAGCACTTCGGAACCTCACATCGCCCGTATTTCTGTGTTTATTCTGGCAGAGTTGATAGTCAGTGCTCTCATCATGGTCTTCACTGTGTTTACGCTAATGCTTTATAACAAGAAGGACGAAAAAACCATTCCGAACTGGACTAAAAGTTTAGTTTTAAAATGCTCAAGAAGAAGAAAAACTAATGCAAAACATGAAGAGGCACGTGAACAACGGGACAATCGTGACATCGTTGAACCAAACAGAACTGAACCAAGGCATTGGCGTCCCGAACGCGACAGATATCATCGTGATAACATGGATGTGTATAGTAAACATAGAGGATATCCAAATGAAAATTCTGATCGAAAGTTCCCAGAACATGCACACCAAAGAGCAAACCACAGCAATGCTCGGAATGTTCTGTCGGAGGGTCCTGATAAATTGACGGGAGACGAAACAGATAGAACTGTAACTTGGACTGATGTGGCCAAGTGTTTCGACAACTTTTGTCTGGCAATGTTTATATTCCTCAATTCATGTCTTGTCATAATAGAAATCGTAGACTCTGCTTATTACTTAAATCAAGAATTTTAATCCCTGTCGATTGAATCATGTTTTATATGATTACCACTTAAAGGTACCTATTTAAATTCAAATTAGGATTTTAAATCGGGAATGTAAATGTAGAGTCCCAGAAGTTATTAGTTTACCATTAATTATTACTCATCGTCACCAAGTTCATTAAATGTGTTTAATATAGATCTGTTTGTGGTTCTATCTATACCTAAAAAATTGAATCCGTATGTGCCCATCGCAACAAGATAACATTATGTTTATGCTAAGTTATTGCTGAAGGTCTTTCCATTCGTTAATTGTCAATTTGGATTATCTGTTTTTGAAAACGTGAACAAAAATATTAAAAGTATCGTTGACCATGTGTTTCAGCTACTTGTCAGTACATTAAACACTGATCTCATTTTAAAGAACCCGGCCACAGTTTCACAAATTCCTTAACTAAGAATTATCCATAGGAAAGCATTACAGATTTTCAAGGAACACTCCTTAACTTCAGAGTTCCCTAATTTCTGTAATGTTTTCCTATAAGGAATTTAATTTGAGGAATTATTTTAAGTTATATTTTTGGAAATGGTCCAGCTGCGTTGATGGGTTTCCTTAGAGAATAAAGGGAATTTTGTTTAAAGTTTATATATTTTAATTATCTGACAGTGTTTACTTGTCTGTCTTAGTTGCAAACAATGAAATCTATCATCAAGCATATAAGGACTTTGGTATTCATTAAAATGGTATTTAATTAGTTTACATATTCAGAAAGAGTTCATGGCAATGTGTTTACTATTTATCTCGAAGCCAATGGAGTGATACGGAAATGAGTAATATTTTCTACAGTGACATCATACGGTATATTACCTATTCAGTTTTTTGGAGTGGTTTGCTTACAATGCTCCATATAGTGTGATGGGGTCCAATGAAGCGGTAAATATATATCTGATAACAACATTTTCTATATAGCCTACGGCGAACATCTTGAAGGTTAATTTGCATTCTCCAGTCATAATAAATAGGTGTTCGTGTTGATATGTACATAAAATCACTGTGATAAATTTTGTAAGTTAAAAAGCTATCTGACACACAGTCACGGGGAAATGAAGGGTTGACGTCTGTGCGTGGGTTTCTATTGATAATCTTTAAGAAGCTTATTGGTGCAGTTTTCACGCAGTAAATCACGACCAGTCAATATTCAATGAGTTTATTACGTAAGATCCCGTAGAATGAAATATTCGTCACGAATTCATTACACATAACGCATATAATAAGATATGTGTCATATACATTGCACTATCTTTGATTTTTTGTTGTTGTTGTTGTTGTTGTTGTTGTTGTTGTTGAAAATACGATTAACATGTAATCGCATGTAAAAGATACGGGTTTCCGTCTTCCGAGTATTTTATACCTTCCACAGTTTCCCAATAAGGGTTGAGTTCCGGTGGCATTTCTAATTGATTAATCAGATTGTTATACATGTACATTTAAGTTACATTATTGTTTACAAATCCATTTTGACGTAGAAAAAATAGCTTGCTAGAGCTAGATGTCATAATAAGTTTCGAGTACTTGTATACAATATTGTAGAATGGACGTGGAAAATGAAATTAAATGCACAAAAATGTAAACACATGAACACTGGTAACCATAACCAATTTGAAATATTCACTTTTAAATCATCATTAAAGATACTATATATCTCGTTTTCCACAAACATCTAATTGTTAAATTAAAAAGGTGGTGGGATAGAAGGTAATGTCTAAAACTGTATACTAAGGGTTATTGTAAATGGTGAAAATCTGGCTTAATTGGGGTTACAAGAGGGGTCCCCCAGGGAAGTGTGTTAGGTCCTGTTCTGTTTCCTGATTTAAAGGCCGAAATTCCGAATTCCGAAACGGCTTTTATTTTTTAAATGGGAATGTAAAACGAGATCGATAATTTTGTAGAGTCGCAAAAGTTACTAACTAACCATTAATACTACAATTATCATCATCTTCTGAAAAATTTAATTAAGATAAATAAAATGTAAAATTTCATAACGCGGGTCGTCTTATGTTTCCCTCCGTCGTCCTAAATACCGTGCGGTAGTTGACCATCACTGCGCCAGACGGCATAACATCGAAATGAATCTTCACAGTTATCATATATTACGCAGGAAATCTTGCATATGTTTGGTGTCGTTACCTCATCTTAGGCCATCGATATGTATTTTCTTATGTAATTAATATTTTAAGAAACATTTAAATTTTGCTCCTGAAAGGTAGTGGACCTTTAACGATATGAATGAGGTAGTAACAAGCACAATGAAACTTTTAGCAGATGACTCTAAATAATGTAAACTTTTCAGAAATGTACTGAGGTAGGTGAATTCAATCTGACGTGAGCAATATTGTAGATTGAACACTTATTATTATACACAAAAAAAAATATAAATACATGAACATTTGCAATCATAACCAATCGTATATATTCAATCTAACATCATTACAACGGCAAAATATTACATCAAAAGTGCAAAAAGAAAATAAGATTTATGTGTAGTATTTGATGAGAAGCGTATTTTGATTATTTACATTACTTAATTGAACAAGTCAATTAAGCTGACCCCTATTGTCATTATTTTGTTTCTCTACATGCTACCCAGATATATTTGGTCTCCAGTACTCAAAAACACCAGATAGATATTGAAAATGTACCAAAGAGAGTTACTAATATAAGAGGATTACAGATGCAGAACATCTAACCTACCCATGAAGATTAATAAAACTTCACCTGCCGACCTTAGAATATGAACATGAGAAACGATATGATTGTAACTTACTAAATACCCAATGACATTGATTTGGCAGACAAGCCGTGCGTTCCATTTGCGGACTCGTGCTAAAGTACTAAAGTGATACGGCACCGCCAAATGGAGCGCTTTTTGATTTTTCCATGATGGCGGTACCCATATTTGATTTAAACATATTTTATTTGCAATATTTACAATACAAAAAGGATTGGGCACAAGTTAAAAACTTATATTAAGCCCGTTCCAGTTATTTTATAACATATACAAGCAAATGGATGACCTAAGTTATATGCAGATAAACTTTATTAGAGAGAGAGAGAGAAGGGAAGAGAGATTATAAGTATTTTGATATAAAATATACAAACACATAATATAATGATAATGATTAAAATACTAGAGTAATGGGTCTTTTCCAGCTCAGGTGACAATCACATTTGTAACACTAAACCTCAAATCATGCCATACAAACTGATCTAATGTCTATCACATGCCGTGCCCTTGTCACTCGCTGATCCTTCTTGAATAACTTGTCACTATACGTTTGTCACCCGAGCCGGGAAGGACCTGATTAAAATGTTTGAGCAAAAATAGTAATATAGTATTCTAATTAAATCTATTTGAATCTTAATAAACTGCTGAGCGGCACCCATATGAAAGATACGCTTCGAATATAAAACCTAAGTATTTTCGGTGTTAAAAATAATACCTTTCGGCATACATTGAAATAAACAATCCGTGTAATTTTATCGGATATAAATACGCTCTGCCTTGTTTTCAACAAAGAAAACATTCCGGTGACAAATGAAAAATCTCGGTTCCGCCATCTTGGATACAAGTAGACGAACCACTTGTACTGGTACGGCGCGCGCGTTCCATTTGAGATACATCAGATTCGTATCGATATAACTGTTACGAATCTGCAAATGGAACGCACGGAAGGATAAGCTATTCTCACTCTCAATCACACACACTAAAAAAATAAAGTAGCCCGAGATACTCTGATCCTGACACCAGACTTTGACATTATGAGACAGACATTTATCTGTCATGATGTTCTCCGGCTAACACCAAAGATTTAAAATACTATTTAAATCTCTGATAACATGTATAAGAAACGGAGCAGGACCATACTAACGCAAGGAACTTTTTGCCGGAAGAATAATGAGGAACTCGCTCAAATAATGCACATTTCTTGTAGAGTCACCAACTCTAAACTGTTCTAAATATCGTCTCAACAGCAATCGGTCATGATTGGTGCGGTGTATCATTCAAAACTCCTAGTTTTATGACGCTGTACAACCGCAATTGTTCAATGTTAATAATCAAAATGCGCCTAGCGAATAGCTAACCATGGTATCAAGACAATGTAATGTAAAACTGTAGGCAGTTCAGGAGAAAATAAACTGACCAATCACACACAAACGGAGATTTCCTATGAAGATTACAGTGGAACCAACTTCAAAGCAATTTAATTATGTTTCACAGTGAGACGCCTGTGAACCGGGGCTAAAAAGGGATGTTCACTGAACGCCAACATATTTATCAACAATAGGTAAACCAATCAAATGAAAACTTTACCGGTCATGGATTTTTTGGAAATTTTGAACATAGGTCTCTCACATAATGTTCTAAAGAGTTACTTTATATTTTTGGTGTACAAAAACCTGAAGCAGCTAAACTACTTCCGTTAAAACTACGTTCAGCTACAAATCTTCTGTAGAAGTACCCTATCTTTTGGGATTTAAGATTTTTTTCTTCTTTTTTTAATGCGCTAAATAATAACATTTCAGTGCCAAATATTATCAGAAAATCATTCCATTAGTGATAACATGTCATTTTAGCAGAAAAATTAGTTTACACCCTTTAATTATGAGCCATATAAGGATATGTGATTTTTCTTGAAAAAAACTACCCCACAGTATTTTGTCTTTCAGATGACAACTTTACCGGTCATGGATTTTTTTTGAAATTTTGAATATAGTTTTCTAACATTATGTGCTAAAAAGTTACTAAATATTTTTGGTGTACAAGAACTGGAAGTGGGTGTACCATTTTGGTGAAAATTTGATATTGCTAAAAATAGATCTCCAAATTTTGCTATTTTTTTGTTTCAAGAACCTGTCAAAAAATTATTTCAAATTTTTAAGTTACATATGTTCAGTCCAAATTTGCGGAAATGTATACTTTTGAGAACATGATATCGGTTTTTTAAATTGAACACTAATTTGATAAAGTTTTTGACCTAAAAGGGAACCCTGGTGTACACCACGTGATTACAACATTAAATCATCCCTAGCACAGGCTCCTGGGGCCTTTGATTTTTTTAAAGGTATCTTACAGGTTCTCTGTCATAGTACTACAAAATGCACCTGGATTTTGTTAAGTTGGTTCGTGGGCAAAATTCAATGGTAGGTGTAACAGGTCCTTTCAAACGTACTTTAGGGTTATGAATAAATCCAGAGGAGTTTCGAAGAACAACTCGTGACGATTGCCGTTCGGAAAGAGAAAAACAAGATGGCGGGACTACGAGCAGAAGACTGTAAGTGTTTTTCTAAAACTTCATTTACTGCATACACACTTATAGAAGGCACTACCTTAGTCCATTTAACATGAGATGGAGATAGTTTAGAAAATTGACTAAATCCATTCATGTAAATAATTTAGCGTACTCTAACTGTTATTATAAACATGTTAGAGACAAAGGCTAAACCAGATTATTTCTTGATATCAGCTGATATGATATAAAGTCTAACTGAGAGAGACCACTTGACTTGTAGCAATTAAGCTACCAACTAGTGAGTCGAAGTTCACAATTACAACTATGAATCACCGCCTGATAGATATGAGTATTAACTAGCCATTCAGACCATCAGGCCAAGGGTGGAAAATTAAGTCTTCGTTTTTTTTTTAAAAAACTGTTTTCCAAGCTCAGAAGCTTGTTCTAATTTTAGCGCACCAGAGCATATTGTAGCCTTAATTAACTCTTAAACAACTAACTTACTTCATGTAACGATAAGTGAGATGGCCTTGGACTTATGTATTTATGTTTGTGGTGGCAATTGTAATTCTAGTATGCTATACAATATGTGCACATGTATATACATTGTATACATGATGATGTATAGTAGGCCATAGATATCAATTTATATCTTTGTTTGTGAAAGCATATGCTCAGAAGGAGGATTACAAAGTTGTTGTGGTTTTTTTCACTTGAAACACATTTCATTAGGTTTTTTTTTCACAGTATATACAAAGACAAATTCAAAAGAATAATCTCTTTCGATCACTCTCACTTTCTCACTTATACATATGTAGTAGAGGATTACGCAGTTTAATAAAATGAATGACATTGACATTCATTCAAGGTCATAGAGCTCAATGTCAAAAGGTTTACATTTAAGGAATTAAGTGTCAATAATTAATGATACGTGGAATATACAAAATCATATATACCGGTAATGTATGCTTGGATTAAAGGTCATAAATTAAAACAGTTTGGTGAACTTGACCTTTGTTTCAGGTCTCTTGGGTCAAAACTTTAAAACAGGTTAAAACTTTTAAAGTGAACAGTCGGGCAAGGATGGCTAAAGTCGGTAAAAGTGGTGTGAATGTATCCAGTATAATTTCTTATGAAATGCAAAAAATAAAATCTCTCGCCAAAATCTGTCTGCGTATGAAGAAATTAATTTAAAGTATAGGAATCCTAAAAAGTCCTCCCGGCTGACTATGTCCGTGGTTACATTTACACGCAGCCTCGCTTTCAATGCTTTCAACTTTCCTTTACTTTAGTGGTCAGAACTGGGAAACGTAAGCAGAACTTGGCCGTCGTATTAATATGTGAGAACTTTTGGAAGGCCAATGAACGCATTTAGACTGGTTTTCTTTGCCCGACTATTCACTTTAATTAACTTCCCTGTCAATAACTAAGAGGTATAGAAATCTGTTAGCAGCTATCTAAATCTTATGTAGGGAGATAAGAGGCTCCATGTATCAGGTTGATATTTTTATGGAGGCGCAGCCTGCCATTATGGGATCACTTTTGGTTTTCAATTATCACCGGAACACTATACCTTGGTAATCCTATCGACCGTTTTCGGAACTACGGGAGATAACTTTATACTGTGTATTGCAACGTACGTTGTGTATTATACAACAGTCAGAGGTTCCCCGTTTATCACATGTTTCAGTCACATTCATATTTCAGTCACATTATAATTTCCCACTTAATTACTTCAGACTTATTTTCAATGTTACGATAAGGTATTGATTATTCTCACCGAAAGTGTGTCTCAATATCGGTACTTATACTAGTGAGTACGCTGCATCTGTTAAGCTTACTAACCTACGGCAGACTAACTTAACTTACAAACCGCGAATATCTAACAGTAATTGCATATAAACTTGTTTGTAAGTAAAAAATAATTCAACTGACAATAAATGCCTTTTCAATTACGGGTATTTAATCGAATATTGCTTGGCCTGTCCACAAATATTTTATAAAAATGAACTAGAATTCCCTAAACTGACTGAACATGTCAACAAGAACAGTCCGTATAAAGGGAGACAACTGTTACAAACTCTGCCGACGCACGACAATGCAGAGTGTTACTATATAAAACTCAGAATAAATTAACCGAGGAAATCACACAGTTGCGGGGGACGCCATCATGGCTACTGCTATTGATATCACGGCATATATTTGTAGAGCTGTTATCATATATCGGCATCGCGATATATCACGATTGTAGAGAAGAGACGACGATATCGTTAAAAAAATTATATCTACGATATCGTCGTCAGCCGTAACCCACCATGTGTTAGTTGGAAAGGAAACAAAAACATTGCACTGTCGGACACAGACAGAATCTGATTGACTTGTAAACAAACATCTAATTAAAAGTATCACAAATAAACGTTTGTTTTGATTAGGGTTGTTATGAGTACCCGGTTACGGGTCGGGTTGGGGATGTAACCGGGTCAAAAAATGTGTACCCGGGTACCCGTCAAAATAGGACAATTCGTCTGGATGTACGTAAACAAGTCTAGAACTTATATTAAAAGTATTACAAAATCCAACTTATTTGTATTTGTTTTCACTCACCAAGGATGAAACCTTATCTTTTCAATACATTTTAATTCTCATTACCGTCTTTTGATGCGAGAACAATCTATTTGACGGACATGTGCACTTAAATAGGTCACACTATAGTCATATCAGATAACACAAGAGACCGTCCGAATGTAGTACTTCCTGTTGCGCATGTGCAAAAACGTTTCCTCTGGGACTGGTATAGCTACAGACACGCTGGCTAGACTGACACTTTACGGCAGCTCATTAGCAATGATGAAAGTCAAATAGAAATGAAGTAGACACTTAACGACTGAAGCTATCTTTACTGAACTCACATATGATTTCATCGAATCTCCGTCGATCAACCAATCTTTCCAAACAACAAACACAACGTAACCCAATTTGTTACAAAAACAGTAGATCTGTGTCGAGTACCCGGGTACGGGTCGGGTACTAAAATTCGGGTACCCAGGGACAAAATTTAGTACCCGTGACAGCCCTAGTTTTGATGAATGTTTCACTTTATTTATTTACAAATTACACTCTATATTGTACTTTCATGATTGGTCCCCCAAACATGACTTATATTTCCATAAATTTCTTTTATATTTCACTGGGCAAAAATCGCGATATTATCGCGACGATATCGTCAAATTTTGACGATATCGCGATGCACATTTTCTCTACGATAACAGCTCTATATATTTGTAATTATAAGTACGATGTCATGATATTTAAATATCACAGGCCTAAAAGGATATAATCTGACAATGATTTAGACTATATTTTATTCAATTTGACCGAACGAAAATCTGACGTTCATGAAGAACGGCGAGGTCCCGTACTATCGCCATTACCTGATGCCGTACGTGTTGGTCCTGGAATGGCTGGCAAGTTTACAGCTGTGAGTGTTGATAATTTTGTTTAAAACATGTTGTCAAAACTTCAATAAACCTTTAATATACTTCAATTAAAGTTGATAAGATTATTTTCGTGCATTTTTCAACAGCAAATAATGTACTAACATCCTACAATAAACACACTACTCGGAACAATAGAGAGTGAAAGAAGTGGTGAACGGACGGTGAACCGGCACGGACAAAGCAGAAATAACAGTGTTTTTCAGAGCAAATATATTGATGGAGCCACGATACAGATATTAATTAGTTTGTTTACGATATTTCAGGTAATTTGTGCATATATTGTTTTTTAAGTTATAAAAAGTCGGCAATATTTTGAGTTTTGCTCGACAGAGAAAATGCCCATTTTCTGATATGTTAACGTTTTTATTAATTTTTGAAGTCGTCATGTCAAAAAATATTTGGAAATGATAGCATCGCTGTGTAGTTTGATTCATTCTGAAGCAACATTATTAACAAATCATTTCTCAAAAATAAACATAAAAGTAAATAAATCCAACTTTAAAAAAGTATTATCAATCCAGACTGAAAACTTCACAAAGTGCCATTGAGATGGTGCATACACTTGACAGATGTTGCAACAATGTTCGTGTTGAACATTGTATACCTTCCTCATGGAAACATGATGATGCAGTCTACTAGTTTGCATGTGGTAAAGGGTTATCTGCAGATGTGTTCACTTGATAGTTGATGTAGATACATGGTATGCTTGAATGTTATATGATAAGTTAAAAGTTTTATCTGTCTAAAAGAGTCACTTGATCTGTAAAACTGTGAAGACAATATCTTGTTTATTTGCAGATGTTGTATATTCTATACAAAGGGATATTCCGTTAAGATATTAACTAGTACTTTCATTGCAACAAAATGTAATATTCCAATCCAGTTTTAACTTCTGTAAATTGAAATCAGGGGAATCAATGTTTATACCTAATATCCTGAGTTGGGTTAGATGTTTTGATGGAATATCCCTTGAGAGAAAATTGTTGGAAATTGATTTCAACTTCACCTTACACTGTTGTTAACATTGACAGATTGACACTGGATTTGGCAATATTTGATTGTTGGGTTCATTAATGGCATGGACGGCCTCCAATGTATGTTGATGTTGTGTGTAGCATGTACAGACTGCGCTTTATTTGTTAGGTCTTTTGTAAAGTGGAATTCTTGCCCTTTCATTGTGCTACATGTATGATATCACTGGAACCTGCCGCTGAAGACACCCAAGCATCCCAACACACCTGGTCACATTAAACTCACAATGGGTCAGCCAGTCGTTCTACTGCCAGTATATGCTGAGCTCAGCAGGAGCATAACTACCACTTTCATACACTTTGCCCAGATGGTAGAAAGTTTAAAGCATGATTGAAATTTAAAACATGTAAAAACCAACACAAACTTTCAAAAGGAATATAAATTAGTCTTGCATCATTTTAATTCTATATATCATTATTCATTGTTCATATTTATTTCTCATACAATATTTTCAAGATCTTTGGAGCATTTATTTTTAACAACCTTATAAGATTAAAAATTTCCATGATTTAACCAATTTGCAAATATTTGATCCACATTATCCTATAATAAACAACAGTCATTCTGCGAAAGCACGGAATTTTCAATCTGTTATTTCAATCCATATTGATTGAAAATAACCTGAACATGTACTATTACCTCTTTTATGATCTATTTTTAATATTTCAATATATCATTACCCTGTCTAGAATCTGAGCTACGCCTCCTTCAGTACTTTCAGTACTTTGATTTTTATTTATTACAGTGTTTGGCCCCACCAAGGTCACATAGACTCGAATCTTTAAACAACCTTTTGCTTTTAATAAGAGGCACTACAATCAAAGATCTGAAATAACCGTATGCTGGTACACATATGCATGGGCTACTAACAATAAGATTTGTCAAATATACGATGTGATTAAAATACAGATCCTTATTATCATCACATTGATAAGAGGATCTGACAACATCTCATTAGGGGGTCACGTTCTGGTGACCTTTGGAAATGGCCAATCAAATTGCAGCTGCCAGAATCTTGACTGGGGACGAAATAGTTTGAAAAAGCTGTCAGAATTATTTTTTTTGTATAAAGCCATCTCGCCCATAGAGCACAACAAAACTAAATGCAAATATATACTGGGACGAAATAGAGTAATCAATGTGTTAAAAAAAATGTATTTGATCTGATCATAAAGTACACGTGGTAAAAAGGTCATCCGAACATGACCCCTTACTGCATGTTGTCAGATCCTCTATTGAACGTAGTGGTATTAGGAGCTGTATTTTAATCAGATTGTCAAATATAAAGCTATATAATGTTGTAGCAAAAAAACTGTCAGAATTGGTGATATCATTTCCACTACAACAAATGCAATAGTCAAATGACTCATATTGACCTTCATTCAAAATTTAAACATGTACCTATACTATACAGGTATATATATATATATTATATACATGCACATTGTATAGCATGCTAGAACTACAATGTAAGGGTTACTATGTATACGTTTGGTGAAACTGAAGAAAATGATTATCATTTGAGATTAGAGGGGTCATATAAAAATAAGGCTTAATTAAGTCTTATGACTTCCTATTGGATACTTAAGTAGTTTAATATTTTTTAGGTGGATATCGTTTCCTGGTGCTGTTTTTCAACTGCATGTTGACGTTTGGCTCCTACTACTGTTTTGATATGCCAAGTGTTTTACAGGATGAATTTCAAGGGGTAAGTACTAGGGCTGAAACGTTTAGTAATTTTTGTATTCGATTATTTGGTCACTTGTAATTTCACGTGTCTTTTACTTATCAATTAATCACTTGAATTGAAGGCAACTTTATTGTCTCACTACTGACTACTGAAAACATCTGCCATGTTTTGGTATCAACTCATAATAACACCTACTGTATGATATGACACAGCACATGCCTTACATAATATAAGCCTACCAACAAATAAGAATAGATTTATTGACAAACGTATTTTATCTTAAATAAGCTCTGAATTTCGTTCCTGTATCATCTGCTGTAACATTGTTTAAATCCAGTCTGCTAACCTGCTGTTTTGAGGTGACCTTCACATGTACGACTAATCAACCAAATCTGGATTGCAACAGAGCGACATGACCATATGAATATTCATCAATGAACTTTTTTATTTCCTTGATTAGAAAAATAAACTAAATGAACAAAAACATTCTTTTTATATGATAAACACATGCAATAGTAAAATAAAAGTGTTCAAGACTACTGCTCCTTCCGCTCCCGAACGTCCTGGCGGCGATTAGGCCTCCTTGACACAACAACATGGAGTCGATCGCTAGTGAAAATTGGCGAACAGCGCGTTGCAAGCTTTCTCATGACATCCACTTTCTCATTGATTAAAGGGACATTAACCTAAAAAAGTTTTTCTGTTTGCCAAGATACGGTTTTCAGATGTTTATTAAATATTTTATTACAATGTTTGGTTATCTAAAACGACAAGAAAACATGGGAAATACCTATACTATTTCCAAAATGATAAAAAATAATCTGTCATATTAAAACAAAAGGTGGTCGAAAGCGATGTTATAATTAATGAACAACAAACTTGTTGACACGACAAAGAATATCAGTTTTTCACATTTTAAGATGATTTTCTAATTTACGATCATTGACATATGGAGTATAAGCCATATTTGTTAATATTTGTAATAAAACAGTTTGTTTTTAGAGTAACTGAGTGATAAGTCAAAAGTCAAACAAGACTTTTCATTCGACAGGGCACCGCAAAGAGAGGTTCTTGACTTAATTGCACACATGTACATCACACAAGTATAAAGTGGGAAGTTGCTCCCGTCTCTTGCATTGTAGTGATCCATTTATATTTATACCTAGCTACTTATCCAATCGAGCACTTTACTAACTCTTGTAGTAATCAGTTTTAGGATTTTACTATCCTCAATACTCGATGGGTTATCTTCACTTTCACTATATCCATCCTTGGGCTATCTCATTGTAAAATTGTATTCAGCAGATCAGGAGCGAAAAACTGACCAATCACGGGTCTGCAGAGATTACATGGATGGCAACATCCAACTTTAAATTAACACAGTCTAAGCACAGTGTGCTGTTAATCGATTCTTTCTATGTACACCAAATGACCAAACTACCTGCCTATATCATGTCACACACAAAGCTTTCAGTCTTGCAATGACATATATAGTCCAGAGGTGAATATAACGACAGTGACAGTAACCCCTGGAGTATTGAGTGTTGAATTTTCCTAGAAAAGTGCATTGAATTGGTTCTTGTAAACTATTTGTAAAGCAATTACAGTAAAGCCTACATTAACAACAACCTCTGTATTTTTAGGTCATCTGACCCGAAGGGTCAGGATGACCTGTTGTCATCATGCACAGTCCGTCCTTGTCCGCCGTCCACTGTGCGTAAACTTTTCATTCAAACGACTTCATCTCAATAACCAAAAGGCCCAGGGTACTGATATTTGGCCTGTAGAATGCTGGGATGAAGGGCTACCAAATTGTTCAAATGAATGACTTTGACCTTCATTCAAGGTCACAGGGTTGAAATAGGCTTAAATCTTCAAACAACTTCTTCTGAAGAACGGAACGGCCAAGGATACTCATATTGGGCCTGCAGCATGCTGGGATGAAAGGTTACCAAATTTGTTCAAATGAATGATGTTGAAAAATTCATCCAAGATCACTCGGATGAAGGACTACCAAGTTTGTTCAAATGAATGACCTTGATCTTCATTCAAGGTCATAGGGGTCAAATAGCCTAAAATCTTTAAATGACTTCTTCTCAAGAACCAAAAGGCCCAGGATACCCATATTGGGCCTGCAACATGCTGGGATGAAGGCCTACCAAGTTTGTTAAAATGAATGACCTTGATCTTCATTCAAGGTCATAGGGGTCAAATAGGCTAAAATCTTTGAACAAATTTCTGAGAATAACTAGGACACCTCGAGATCTGATATTTGACCTATGACATGCTGGGATGAAGGGGCTACCAAGTTTGTTCAAATGAATGACCTGGACCTTCATTCAAGGTCACAGGGTTGAAATAGGCTTAAATCTTCAAACGACTTCTTCTGAAGAATGGAAAGGCCAAGGATACTCATATTGGGCCTGCAGCATGCTGGGATGAAGGTTTACCAAGTTTGTTCAAATGAATGATCTTGACCTTCATCCAAGGTCACAGGTGTCAAATAGACTAAAATCTTGAAATAACTTTTTGTGAATAACTAATAGGCCTAGGGCTAGAGACCTGATATTGGGTCTGACATGCTGGGATGAATGGCTACCATATTTGTTTTTAAAAAAATGACATTGATCTTCATTCACAGGGGTCAAATAGGCTAAAATCTTTAAACAACTATGTTGTATTGTGTCAATAGTCAGATGAACGTTAAGGCCCATGGGCCTCTTATTTCTGGGTCTCTTTGGTGGTCTTTATAAACAGGTTTGATTGTACTAACTACTATCATGTAGATCAACTAGTACTGTACAATAAAAAAATATTGAATTAGATTCATGCAGCTCCAATTAAGTATTGAAGTTATTTTAAATATTCATATTTATTTATAAAGTAATTTGTTTTATTTGTAACGCTAGGTTGGTAATTGTACACAAAACTCTACTGAACAAGAGAACAGCACCTGTGTTAAATGTGATGACTGCCTAGGGATGTCTGCTGATGACTACAACCTCCTTTACGCCATATACGCCTGGACGTATGTATCTCCAGTAAAAGTAAATACATTCCAAAACAAATGTAGTTCTACAAACAAAAGCACTGACTTTGCAGGCCCTGATTGATGAAACACTTTATGTCTATAAGTTTTCCATTACAAAGCACTAAAAGGTTAATTTAATCTCGATCAACATCAAAATGAAGGACATCACTTTTATTTTCCAGGAATGCTGCTGTTGTCATTGGTGCAGGCTTCCTCATAGACAAACTTGGAAACAGAAGTGAGTATTCGGCATTGTAGGAAAATCATTCAAAATAGTCTTTAAGTCGGAGGAAACTGGAGAACACAGGGAAAACCATATGATCAACCATGTGGCCCACTATCTATATAAATCCAAAAATTATAGGAAATTCTGGGTGTCTTCTTGAAGGTAGGTATATTATCACTATGCCACCAAATTGCGTCAATCTGGATATGTTCTCTAGGTATCATTCAATTTGAAAGAATGATTATGTTTCAAAATTAAAGATATGGTTTTCTATAGTAATGTTTTCATGTATTTAAAGACACAACATTTCTTTGATTAACATGCATGTTTATATTTTTTAACAGTTGGAGTATTTCTATTCTCCTTCCTATGTGTTGTGGGATCCTCACTGTTTGCCCTTGGTACCATGTTTAAGGGCACGTCGGCCATGTTACCGGTCATGTTGCTTGGACGTCTGCTGTTTGGATCCGGCAATGGTTCCCTCACAAGTAAGTCACTAATTCTCTGTCAGTACATTGTACTACAGTATTCATTGTGAATGAATCTCTGATGACACAACAGTCAAATCTAGTTATGCGCTGTTAGGAACCAAGAATGTGTTCCCCATACTTCACAGGGATACCCTGTTGATAATTGTCAATATCCCTGTCATCTTTACAGATCCATGTAAGATTCTGTTAGTATTTATAGCCAAGTGGTCTTTATACACAGGGCAAATTTTGGTATAATTGATCATTTGGGACACTGACAAATTGTTAAGCAGGTACAAAGGTTGTCACATGGGCAGATTTGACTGTAGCTTCCAAATAATAACAGTATGCATTGTAAATGATTGTATGAATATTACATTGAGTTCTACTTTTCCAATCAATAGTTAATAGCAGAAATTGTGGAGAAGTTTTCGTCAGAAAAGCTTAAATTATCCTCAAAATGCTAGAGATTATTGATTTTACTGGTACAATTTATTACAAGGACAATTTGATTGATACAATTACACAACTGTATTGTCCACAGATGATGGTATGCCATTACACAGTTAGTGCAAGTTCATTTGCTTATAAAATCATATAAATGTACCATGTAGTACACTTTGTATAATTATAATACGAGAATTATCATGAGAAGGATAACACTGAGAAATTTTCTGTTTTAAGTTGTACAGAACAGGATAACTGCCTATTGGTTCCGTAACAAAGAGTTAGCAATGGCATTTGGTATAACATTGGCCTTT
Organism: Argopecten irradians; assembly: GCF_041381155.1. Taxonomy (NCBI): domain Eukaryota; kingdom Metazoa; phylum Mollusca; class Bivalvia; order Pectinida; family Pectinidae; genus Argopecten; species Argopecten irradians. The sequence goes on along the minus strand of NC_091139.1, from coordinate 17,043,728 downwards.
TCACGACTTGGAAGTGTCCTCAACTTTTTTCTGACACAAAGCTTTTCTGAGACCTATGGACTCTCGTGGACGTTGTGGGCAGGTAATTAAATATCATCTTTACATATAATAAATGATCATGATGTCAGTAGATCAAAACTGTGTTTTTATGTTAATGATTATTGGAGGGGTGTAGATTTAATTGAAATATTGATTAATTAAATTTCAAAGTAAAAAGAGTTCTAATAATTTTTCATCCTTTTACTGTTTTATCCTTGCTTGCATTGGAGACAAAATTTATTTTGTAGGAAGGTTGGTTCATCTTATTTTGCCTTAGTACCAAAGAATATTTTCGAAGCATCAAGTACATAGATAATTATCAATATTAAAGGTATTTCTTTTTATTTTCTGTAAAAGAGTGATCTATGATTAATTGATGTGTCTAGTTGACTTCCTTTGATGTTAATCTAAAATAATATTAACCTAACCTTTGATGTCTGTCCTCAGGAGCTATGCTTTGTGGCCTTGGTTTTATATCAGCCATGATAGTAAGCTTCTTAGATATGTATGGTGTGAGGCAGCTTGGAGATGAGCAAAACCTCAAGGCGGAGTCTAAGAAACTGGTGAGTATTTCGTATGGTTTATGGAAAGATAATTAATTGCTGAATTTCATAAGCATATACACATTATAATAGTTAAATACACATTTTGATTTTTGAACTAATGACATATAACACATATTTTTTGTTTCAGAAAGTGACAGATATAAAATATTTCTCCCTCTCATACTGGTTGTTGGCTTTAGCTATCATGTTTTTCTACAATGGAGTCTTCCCATTTGTTGCTGATGCTAGGTGAGGCTAATTTAATTCTCATCATTTCTTCCAATGTGGTGTGTGTGTACTTTATTTGGAAGTTTAAAGCTTTCAATTGAAATCATGACAGAAGTAATTTTGTTGTAAATTTTGCTATTTTCATATTCTTGGTTCCATTATAGCAAAAATGAAAGCAACAAAATTTTCATGTACATTCATTACTTTCATGGCCTCAAGCTAAATTGTAAGTTTCAGTCAGGTTCTTGTGTGAATAACTGGTATTTTCATTTTTCTTTTTCAGCATATGGTTTCAATTTACTAATAGTTAATAATTTTTTTTTTCTGACAGTGAATTTATACATGTCAAATACAAATTCAATTTGAAAACTTCCTCATATTTGGCGGGTGCAGTGTATGATGTTTCCATGATTGTCTCCCCTTTCCTGGGAGGCCTGATTGTACGTAACCACACAATTTTGTTTGTTGATCTAGATTTGTAGCTATTATCTATAGCATTTGTTCAAGGAGATTAAGACTAATTGCTGTGAAAATGGGACCATTAATTGGATAAAAAAGTAACAATATCAGATATAGAAAAATAAAGTGTACACATATCTTAAGTAATTAAATCTGAATGAATAGAGTTTTATTTCACCTCATTGTTCCACATATTTATATACTCTTGAAACACTTACTTGGTTTTTATCTTCTACTTATAGTAGATTTACAATTTGTACACATGCTGATAAGGTGTTATCTTTTCCCCCTGGGCAGGATATCATCGGTCGACGAGGAATCTTAGCTGTTATGTGTGCCAGCCTGACGATACCAGTGTTTGGAATTTTAGCGTTTACGTCCGTTTATCCCTTAGTGGCAACTCTGTGGCTGGGAGTTACTTACTCTTTTGCTGCTGTAAGTGGACAAATGTACTTGTGATATATGGATCGTTGATAAGTTGTGTTAATATCTTAGCTTCTTAGAATCAAAAGAACACTCATCCCAGTTGTTAAAATATTTAATGAAACACTACCTTTTTCATTCAATGTACCAAGTTACACATGAACAAGATAAAAAAATGTTTTACAAAATTTACATTTAACCAAATATTAAAATTGCAGGTGTACATGTATTTAAACAAAATTAGAACAATTTTTATATAATACAGTATTACATGTGTATTTTCACATAAAATCTGTCTGATAAATTTTTAAGCATGATTTTTTCAAGTATTGGTACATTGTACATTCTCATGTGTACCGTGTGAATGTACGTTTTTTCATATTTTAAGATTTGTTACACTTTATGCAGTGAACCATCAATAATCTGGACACTTAGGTCGATTCCAAAACTTTCAAATTGCGAATTGTCTGGACTGCCGAATTCAGTTAACTTAATAGTAAAATCTGTTCTTTGACATTTCTGTCCAGATTGTGAGTTTTCCCGACTACCAGCATCTAGATTAACACTGGTTCACTGTAATATAAATTAATTGCACAACTAATAATTATGATTTATGATTTACTAATTTTTACAGGCAAGTCTGTGGCCTTCCATTCCACTGGTGGTCAGCCCAGCTACTGTGGGTACAGCTATGGGTCTAACGACCTCGATACAGATGATCGGGATAGGAGTTTCTAACTTAATAGTTGGGCAAATCCTTGGTAAAAACTTACAGTAAGTAGCTTTTATAACACAGTAAAATCTCAGCTCATTGACTCAAAATGGAGAGGACCATCTTTAAACTTTCAATTAACAAAGAATTGAAGTTTAAGCGTACTGGAATGTATAAAATTGAAAAAAATATTGTTGTACCAATAAAATGAATATACCTGTACTCAGAAATGACTGTGGCACACTTTGATTTAACAAAGTTAAAGTGGTTTAAGATAAACAGGAATATGATTTAATACAGTAACTGCTGTTACAATATCTTTCAAGACGTCTTTTTCATGTTTGAGCAATTGTTGCTACGCTAAAACATGTAGTAGTAATAATAAAAGGTGAAAATAATATTTTAGTTCTGGAACATTCTGTTCATATTTTTGATCCGAAACACTGTTAAATTTTGTTTAGGACAAATTGATGATGAACGATAACAGTAATTTAGAATACCATGTAAATTTGTTCTTTGTTCTCCTCAACAGTCTGGAGAGAGACGAAACCCTACTGAGATGGAAATATGTAATGATCTTCCTCTTGGCCAACAGTCTTGCCTGTGTATTGACAACAGTGTTCCTCAACATCAATGACAATAGAAGGGTACATACAGATTTATGATTTGATTGTTAAGTTCCGCTTCACTGAAACATTCTGTAAATTAAATTCATATGTAACAACTAGCTCAATCTTATCTTCAAAAAACACTTTTTTTGCTTCATATTCTCCTTTTACAATATTCCATATTTGCATATTACAGAGTTATCTGCCCTTGTGGGTAGGTATTGATTTTGACGTCATGTGTTTGTGAGCGTAATAAATGTCACACTTTTATGAGAAAACGACGTGAACTTAGCACACAAAATAATGCCGTTACAATGGATACCTACCCACAAGGGAGCTAACTGTGTAATATGCAAAGACGGAATAGATAATTAAAGTATTTGGTACTGTCAATTTGAATAATAGGGTCAGTATGATATGACTGAGATAGGTATACTGGTTTGTTTTGTTTGCAGTATATTTCAGTAAGGCATAAAGTTAATATTGAATCTAACGGTACACTATCACAAGAAGTCAAATCTGAACATTTTCTTCTCAATGTAATGATTTTGTGTACATGTATGATTTGATTAGGTTAACGTCCTATTAACAGCCAGTGTCATTTAAGGACATGCCAGGTTTATAGGTAGAGGAAAGCAGTAGTACTCAGAGAAAAACCAGCAATCAGTACTTGGCAACTGCCCCATATTGGATTCGAATTCACAACATAGAGGTGGAGGGCATGTGATAATATGTCTGGATATCTTACCAATCGGCTACCGTGGCCCAACATGCACATGCATCTTGCAATTATGGCAGGCCAGCCATTGATAACTACATCACTTAAATAATTTGTAACAGAATAAATACAATTAATTGAATTAAATTAAAAATCAAGTATTTGTCAATTCAAATCTACAGTATTTTTAGCTCACCTGGCCCGAAGGGCCGGTGAGCTTATGTCATGGCGCGGCGTCCGTCGTCTGTCGTCCGTCCGTCCGTCGTCCGTCTGTCCGTCTGTCCGTCAACATTTCCTTTAAATCGCTACTCGTCATAGAGTTCTACATGGATTGTAACCAAATTTGGCCACAAACATCCTTGGGGGAAGGGGAACAGAACTTGTATAAATTTTGGCTCTGACACCCCGGGGGCAGGAGGGGCGGGGCCCAATAGGGGAAATATAGGTAAATCCTTTAAATCGCTACTTGTCATAGAGTTTTGAATGGAATGTAACAAAATTTGGCCACAAACATCCTTGGGGGAAGGGGAACAGAACTTGTATAAATTTTGGCTCTGACCCCCCGGGGGCAGGAGGGACGGGGCGCAATAGGGGAAATAGAGGTAAATCCTTTAAATCGCTACTTGTCATTGAGTTCTACATGGATTGTAACCAAATTTGGCCACAAACATCCGTTGGCGAAGGGGAACAGAACTTGTATAAATTTTGGCTCTGACCCCCCGGGGGCTGGAGGGGCGGGGCCCAATAGGGGAAATATAGGTAAATCCTTTAAATCGCTACTTGTCATAGAGTTCTGAATGGAATGTAACAAAATTTGGCCACAAACATCCTTGGGGGAAGGGGAACAGAACTTGTATAAATTTTGGCTCTTGCCCCCGGGGGCTGGAGGGGTGGGGCCCAATAGGGGAAATAGAGGTAAATCCTTTAATTCGCTATTAGTCATAGAGTTCTACATGGATTGTAACTAAATTTTGCTCAAACATCCTTGGGGGAAGGGGAACAGAACTTGTATAAATTTTGGCTCTGACCCCCCGGGGGCAGGAGGTGCGGGGCCCAATAGGGGAAATAGAGGTAAATCCTTTAAATCGCTACTTGTCATAGAGTTCTACATGGATTGTAACCAAATTTGGCCACAAACATCCGTGGGGGAAGGGGAACAGAACTTGTATAAATTTTGGCTCTGACCCCCCGGGGGCAGGAGGGGCGGGGCCCAATAGGGGAAATAGAGGTAAATCCTATAAATTGCTACTAGTCGTAGAGTTCTGCATGGATTGTAACCAAATTTGGCCAGAAACATCCTTGGGGGAAGGGGAACAGAACTTGTATAAATTTTGGCTCTGGTCCCCCGGGGGCTGGAGGGGTGGGGCCCAATAGGGGAAATAGAGGTAAATCCTATAAATCGCTTCTTGTCCTAGAGTTCTGCATGGAATGTAACCAAATTTGGCCAGAAATATCCTTGGGAGAATAAGAACTGAGTTTGTAAAAATTTTGGCTCTGGTCCCCGGGGCAGGAGGGGCGGGGCCCAATAGGGGAATTATAGGTAAATTCTATAAATTGCTACTTAATTGTCCAAGAGTTTTGTATGGATTGTAACTAAATTTAGCCACAACCATCCTTGGGGGTAGGAGAACAGAACTTGTATAAATTTTGGCTCTGACCCCCAGGGGGCAGGAGGGGCAGGGCCCAATAGGGGAAATAGAGGTAAATTCTATCAATCGCTACTTGTCCTAGAGTTCTACATGGATTGTAACCAAATTTGGCCACAAACATCCGTGGAGGTAGGGGAACAGAACTTGTATAAATTTTGGCTCTGACCACCCTGTGCAGGAGGGTCGGGGCCCAATAGGGGAAATAGAGGTAAATCCTATAATTCGCTACTAGTCATAGAGTTCTGCATGGAATGTAACCAAATTTGGCCAGAAATATCCTTGGGAGAATAAGAACTGAGTTTATAAAAATTTTGGCTCTGGTCCCCGGGGCAGGAGGGGCAGGGCCCAATAGGGGAATTATAGGTAAATTCTATAAATTGCTACTTAATTGTCCAAGAGTTTTGTATGGATTGTAACTAAATTTGGCCACAAACATCCTTGGGGGTAGGAGAACAGAACTTGTATAAATTTTGGCTCTGATCCCCAGGGGGCAGGAGGGGCAGGGCCCAATAGGGGAAATAGAGGTAAATCCTTTAAATCACTTCTTCTCATAGAGTTCTGCATGGATTGTAACCAAATTTGGCCACAAACATCCTTGGGGGAAGGGGAACAGAACTTGTATAAATTTTGGCTCTGATCCCCCGGGGGTAGGAGAGGTGGGGCCCAATAGGGGAAATAGAGGTAAATTCTTTAAATCGCTACTAGTCATAGAGTTCTGCTTGGAATGTAACCAAATTTGGCCAGAAACATCCTTTGTGGAAGGGGAACAGAACTTGTATAAATTTTGGCTCTGACCCCCAGGGGGCAGGAGGGGTGGGGCCCAATAGGGGATTTAGAGGTTAATATTAAAATTCCTTCAGAAAAGAAACAATGAACCTGTATTCAGAAAATTATTTGGCATTACAAACCAGGTGAGCGATACAGGCCCTCTGGGCCTCTCGTTTGTATTCAATTTAATAAAAAAAATGTTTAATTGGAAAATTAATTACATTTTGGACAGGGAGGAATTCTAAACCTGAGTCGAAAACAGAAGGCTTTGAAAGCAGCCCAGTTAGAGAATGAACAGGAGGAGAAGGAACCAGACGAGAGTGATCCGTTAATTCCAAATCGTCGCCGCCACGTCATTAACTAAAGGGGAGTAAGAGAGAGAATGGAAGGATAAGAAAATGTTTTTAGAATGTTGTCAAAAAGAAAAGTTGAAGCCAAGCTGATGTCTTAAAAAATTTGGATGATTAAGGCATGTAAGAAAGAATACATGGAAGAGATGAATTTTAATATATCTTCATGATTCGTATATGTAGTGCCAAAAAACCCACCATATAGCATTATTTTTAATGTTGATACCTTCTGACATCATTGATGATCGTAGGCAATCAGATAAATTTTGATAAATTAGGTTTGACGCTAAAAGTGTAAGATTGTTTGACGTAGACATGCAACTTACAATATCAGGTAGCTATATATCTATAAATTAAGTACATGTATATATTTTATGTTCTGTTGTTTTGAATGTGTAATCAATATAACTATGATAATTATTCCTACCTTGTTAAATGTACACCGTCAGAGATCCATGGTCGATTGCACCATGCAGCATTTATCACAATGATAAGTGTAGTGTAGCGTGGTGCGATCAACTGGGGTCTCTTACGATTCTGATTATAGATCAAATAATTATCTCACCATATTTCTTGTGATTCAGATAAACATCATGCTAGAAGATTTAGATATGAAAGTCAAATATGGCTAATGCATTTGATTTTGCATCACATTATGGAATACATAATTACATGGTCTGTCATACTTTTAATATTTCAAATAGCGTTTTTTATCAAAAATTGTGTTTATGATCATTCCTCATTATTTTTATCATGTCATTATTCTTTTTAGTAAATCGTTTATTCTCAATGTTACATTTTCATTTTGATTTCATATGGTATAATGATATTATTTATCAATTCATATTATTAATGCTATCTACGAAATTAATCTACAAATACACTTCATAACTCTTCTTTAACATGACACATTCCATTTTCAGATCATAAATATCAATGTTCATATTTTAAAATATTTTTTTATCATATTTAATTGCATACACCATTTTCGACTTTCCTTTAATGTTTTTTTTTTCAACTTGATACTATTTAACATTAGCCAGAGTAAAATCTCTGATATTGAAATTTTGTAAATGTGAGATTTTACTCTTTGTTAAGTGATATTATACAGATTTTATGAATCATTATCTGATGGTGAAACAAGATTGCTTGTTCAACATTAAGAATGTATAGGTTGAATTCTGAATTCTTTGTTATTTGTGAACTTTTAAAGAATATATATATTTTTAACCCATACTATGATATACCTATACCAATTATTGAGATTATGAACAATTTTGATTTAAAAATATATAAATATACTTGTATTTAGTAAATATTGTGTTCACTTTTTGAAGTAAGATACCTAGTATTTTGCAAAGTAACTATGTTTTGTAATGATTGAATGTTAATGCGATGCAATGCATCGGCATAAATTGTGTTGCCTCATCTCATGACAAACAATCTTTGGATTCCTAATTCTGTTTAATGGTAAATTTTAATTTAATTTCAATAATTTAAAAATTGATGATAGTATTTGTTTTTTGATTTAACACTACACATGCTGTAAACTAACTTTCTTTCAAATTTAAGCTACTAATTTTAAAACAAGCTGAGATTAGCATTTCGCAAATTTGAAAATCAAATGGAAAGTTCTTTTATCATAAAGGATGAAGATATTTCAATCATGAAATTTGCAAAAGTACCTGGTAATATGTACATAAAATAATGTTTGCTTCCTAATATTGTCAGTGCCAGTCTATCTTCTTAATATTAGATTTATTTCAAATTAAACCTTTTGTCCATTAGTTATATAAAGACAATATAATATTATACATTATAGCAAACAAATGAGTAACTGTGATAAATACAATGTATTTTTGTCGATCTACCTATATGTACCATGTCTCTCTTTAAAAAATTCATGTGATGAAATAAAAGCTCATGGCATTGCCAAAAATTTGTTGTTTTTTTTTTCTCAATGTAATAGTATTTTCTGTTTGGATTTTCTGAATATAGAGGTAAATGTTTTTATTGTCATTAAAGGCTTTTGATGTGATGTGCTTGTGCTGTATCTGTTGTTGAAACTTTATCCAACCCACAACTTTTCAAAATTCAAAAGAGTTCAAGACATTGAATCATAATTTTGTTGTTGGGTTTGGAGCATGATCATATGCTTTAATTGGCTCAATTTGAAAAGAGAAATCAATATGTATAATAGATATTCACACATTAGCATAAAGGTATGGGTGTCTTTATAAAACACTTAACTCACACTACGGTAACTGAAGGTTAAGGATCGAAGTGTTTTGTTTGTTAAGAGTTCACTGTCAAATGAAGAATATCCTCTATATTCAAATAAAAATTGTGTAATAAAGATGGACCTGAATCGCCCACCTGCTACCTGGTGATCATAGAGCACATACATGTATCATAAGCACCAATTCCGTGTTTTAAGGTCATTTATTTATACAAACTTGGTAACTCAGCATACTACAGGACCAATAACAAGTCAATATGTCTCCTGGTTATTAACCTATTTGACCTTGAATGAGAATTAAGAATGATATGAGAATTAAGAATGATAATTAATTTGAATAAAAGTGGTAGCCTTTCATCCCAGCATGCCACAGGTCCAATATCGACAAGGCTTATTTAGTTTATTCACAAATTGGGGCTACACTGGTTAAGATGTCTTGACATATTACCACAATCCCTCCACCCTCAATTTTTTTTTATTTCAATCCCATGTGGGGCAGTTCATAATTATAGTAAATTATTTGTGGGCAATTTTTGTCATGGTTTGGAGCTTTCGTGGTTAGTCTTGCTGTTTTAAAGAAACCATGAAAATAACAAACATTTCTTATACATGACGAACATTTCATGTCATATAGTATATTGTATGTATGAACAGCTTAATATCACTTACTGATGTTGCCTTTGTGTTTAATTTGATGTTTGTATAGGACACTTGAAAATTCATGAAGATAGAGATATACATGTATGTAGAACGAATATACGTACCCGGCCTACTATATACCTTTCGGCCAGGTATGAATTGGTCCCTATGTGTCGTAGTGGAGCACTGCCTCCGAAAATCACTCGGGCACAGTTTTCTATACTTTTTTGTAGGTTTCCAATTATTTCATGCGTATACATGCATGTATATATTATTTTTGTCCAAAAGAAACATAACGACCATTCTTAATATCTACCGTACCGTTCACAAGACCTCAATTTCACAATCTGTGGACTTGCCGTATAAATACCCCTCAGAAAGACCTCCATATGTACTATGTAAAAAAACATAATGCCTCGATGAGAATTTGATATTTTATGTGGTTCAGTTTGATTGCCTAGTAGGATGGCGATATCAAACAAGTACGATAAAATGCCAACAAACGTTTTATAATGGTTTGCATAATCATTACTTTGCTCCATTAGCAGTAATAGGCACCAATTGTAGCTCTAAAGACGACACCATTTTCTGTCCAAAAGTCTTTTGAGCTACGATATTGCAGCTAACATGTATGTTGTATTTTTGTCTCAATCCTGAAATTGTCAGGAAGATGAAAATTAACAAACAAAATAAAGTAAAACCATAATTAATATTGATAATTTATTCAATAAAACAACGATTATTTCACTGCTTTTAAAGCACAACTTAGGTAATGTAACTGCTGTAAACTACATCAGTGAATAATCTGATAATATTTAAACCAAATACATGTCCATGTCATGTAACTAAATTTTGTATATAAATGTAAAGCAAGATAACTATCGTTATTATTTCAAGACATTTTTTTTTTATCTGCAAAATCCATCACCAATATTATGATTTTTTTATCAGTTAAATAAATATTGTACACCACTTTTTGATTAACGTTAAATAATAATACTTATAGATGTGTAAAGACCTTGAACTGAATATAATACAAAGATTTCCAAAATGAAAACAGGTATAGAAGATTCATGCTTGTGAAAACATGTCATTCTAATGTCATGGAAAGACAATTTGTGTTTCAAGGACACTTAACACACATTACAAGACCAGTACAATACATGTCTCTAATTAGTTCATAATTACATCTCAGCTACTGGTAGGACTGATTATCAAGAAACAAATTAATAATATGTATAGAAATAAAGCAAAATGTTGTAAAAGTCATTAATATCAATATACCTTGTAGATTTAAAGTCAAATATTTTCACATCATATGTAAACCAAACAAATCTAATGATAAGCAACTTACATTGGTAAGTTTGAAAGCCAGGTTAATCTGCAAGTTTAATACATGTACATGAATATGAAAAAGAAGTTTTAAAGCCAAAACATCTATACAAAAATTGCATTTTCAAGAAATAAACATTGTACATTCAAATTAAATACCTGGTATTTGCAATTTAAAGCCAATTACATTCCTGTTAATATGAGGATCTATATTAAAGACATGTATGTTATGGCACAGTGTTAATTAATATAATAGTATACAGCTTAATATTATCTCCCTTTGAAAAACCCATCATTGTTGCTTTAGGAAGGCAGCAAGTCATTCAGGTTTGAAGTAGCTAGGCTTTGGTTACAGTCGAAAAATCTTGTTATCCATATTATAATTGGAATGTTTGTTAAATTAATATTTAGAATTAAGAGTCAAAAATACATATTTATTGTGTTACCATAAATAGATATTTACATCCATTTCAATAATAAAATATTTGTACAATTAATGGCAAACATAATAAAAAAAAAAGAAAAAAAAGTTGATATTGAAATATATTATATAAGCATTTAATTTAGTACATGGCTATAAAGAAGTATCGACAAGTTTAACCTTTCAATGATATGTTTAAATGATAAAACCCATTCAAAATATATTAATCCTTCATTTGTACCTGTTACGCTGGAAGGAAAGCACAAAGTCATAAGGATTTCATACTTCTGAGGCAATAGCTGATAACAATCATGATTTATAAATATCCCAATTGTCTCAATCTCAACAATATATGTAAGAAGAGAAGAGCGTAAAATTAAAAAAAAAACCCATTAAACTGTAAATATAAATCAACAGAGTACATCACATCATAATATGACAACTTACTGAATTCCAGGTGGAAATTAAAATATATTTCATATCCTGTATTATAAACATGGTTAAATTGTACTAAAGTTGTACATAAAGTATGTAAATCTTAAGGGACTTAAACAAAGAGACAAGAATATTGAGCAGAAAGTACCACAACACCATCACAGGGGCATGTAAATACCCTTATTAATTTGTCATTAGGATAAACATTTCTCCTTTGTGTATAATATTATTTCAATACTTTAAACCAATACTTCAAAGCTGTATCTTGAGACGTATTCAGTCTTTGCATTACAAAGTTACCTCCCTTACGCGTAAGTGTCTATCATGGCATTATTATTTTGTGAGCGAACTCGTATCATTTTCACATCAAAGTATGACGTTATATTCCCCAATACTTTATTTCACAATTATTACATACCCGTAAGGACAGATAACTCCTGTTATATGCAAATAAGAAATATTTAAACATTATCTGAGTAGATGTAAATTATAAATAATTATAACCCAATGTAGATATATGTACCACAATTAGAGTAAGAATGTTCTTTATAAAACAAACTAATATATGTATAGCTGTTGGCACAGTGGCTAGACAGAGATCAAAATTTACAAAATTGGTGAGAGTTGTTCTATCTGTATAGGGAAGTCATAATCAATTTTAATAAAAGCTAATTTTGATTTGTCCAGGAACCCAACTTCCTTATGAAATAAAATATGTAAAACACAACAATATCCTCAATATCTTTCAAGTGTAAATATTTTTGCTACATCTAGTTCATGTTTTGTAAGTATACAGTATAACTTAATTGTTTAAACCCGATGTCATAACAAAATCCTGGCACACATCAATTTGTCATGGAATTCCACCTCATAAAATAAAAATGAGCGTTATATCATGATAACTTTTTTCGCCATATTATAAATGTAATTTTTAACTCACAACAATTTACTACACTACAATACAATATCAAACAACACAATAAAAATATCAACAATAAATACTGGGTATCACACAAAACAAATTTCATTTGTTAAACTATTTTGTTAGTCAATCTGTTAGAAAATAAATCTTTGAAGAATAAAACCTGAAACAATTAATCTGGAATGTTGAAGAGAAAAAATAAACTAACCTTTATTGGAAATTTTTTGCTATACTTAATATATTAATAATTTTGTAAACCAAGATTTCTATTAAAACAAGAACTACAGTGTAATTGGAAGAATAGTTGTTGAGCAAGCGATAAAAGTTCTAAAAAGCTTTTTCCTGTCAAACTGGAGTCTGCAAAACCTCTGATCATTTCTGCAGGGAGATGAAAGTGTAAGTTTCTTCTCTCCCATTAGCATTAATAGCTTGCAAAATCTATCTCAATCTACTGCAAACCAACTTTCTTTCACACATGACTTACTTAAGTGAATTTCACGATCCAAGTAAAGTAGCGAAAAATGTATCTTTGGAAAATACGTTCTACAACATATCCCTTGATAGAAATTTCCATTAAATTGTTCAATTCAAATTTCTTCGCGACCTTGTTTTGAAATTAAAATTGCAAAATTTTATCACTGTGAAAGAAAGTTGTTTTACATATATTGTTCTAACTACTGGTAAAATGAATAATCTTTTATTATTGACACAATTAATTTACAGGAATTCTGTTTTCAAAATCTCTCATTCCTTTCCTATAAAGGATTGACATTTTCAAATTCTCTACCATCCTTCTCCATTGATAAGTTGTGGTCAGTTACAGATATATTGTATGGAAGCACTTCTCTCCTACGTCCTAACCTTACGATTGATCTTGTCGTAAACCTCAGGAAAGGCTCTCTCACAGTTACTCAGCTTCCTCCGCATTTTATCATACAGGGAGTGGTCAAACATCTTACGGAACTCCTCTCTTGTCAGGTAAGTGTCCGCATACAGCATCTGGAAGCTACGAGAACAATTAAGTATTAGACTTATTAATTCTAAAAAACATTTAAAGTTTCAGCATAGGCTGTTCTAGTAAATTTGATCAAAAACATAACACAATTATTTGATGACTTGATTGGGTCATTCGGTTTAATGTACGATATAGAAGGCAACCCCCCCCCCTCTCCCAGAGAAGAAATAAAGGTCAAAAGTGGTTAGGGGTCTTATTTGAAGGAGAGGTCTTATTTGCAGTGAAATACAGTATTCTAAACTGTATAAAACCTATAGGTCAATCTGGGGAAATAGGGTGATAATGAGTTGGCAATATTGTAATGCTGTCATTTTTTTTCTCAGATTGATCCCAAGATCAAATATGTACAACTAGGGTCAAAGAATGATCAACTTATTAATTTCTGAGAAATAGCAGTAATGGCAAGAATATTCCCTAGATAAAGTAAAATTGGAGTGAGGTAAAGAGAGAAATAAGATGATACCTGTAACCCGGCATGGACGTGAAAAGGTCAGGGATAATCTACCAAGAGATCACATGGATTATACAATTGATGTAAAATAGAAGTCATTCTTTTACCCATTGACTTTAGTGACGTATGCCTCCAGTCGACGAGTGGTCGGTATGGCATCAAAGTTGATTGCTTTTGGAGAACCATACGCTCCGATGTCTACGTACATCTCATCCTGATCTCCCTTTGGATGGACCATTCCAGGGTTATTGTACAACTTAAATGGGCACAGCCACAATGGGTACATCTAAATAACGATAAAAATTATCATAATGTGATGTGTCTCAATTAATCTAATTACATTTTGATACATGACCCTGTTATACAAAGAAGGCTACAATTTTAAAAGATAGGTCATGTAAGATTATTAATTGTTATCAAAACTAAATCACTCGTATCTATACCATATTTGCCATACTTAGTGCTCAGGGCGCTTAAAAAATTTTGAGATGCATTTGACTTTATTACAAGAAGTTTTTACACATACCACGACATAAATTTCAATGTTCATATAATATGGGATACAATGCAGATGTTATAAGCGTCACACTGTTCTATCCCGAGATAACTTCAGAAGAACGGATGGGTGCTTATTAGAGAAGGGGGCACTAATTACAGCAAATATGATCGTATTACAATCTTTAGTTGTGGTTTTAAACATTTGTGTAAAATTTATTTACGAAGTTATCATCTTAACTATGCAGGATATTTATTAAAACTTAATTATGTTTTAAAATATGTAGATTGAACTGTATGTGTAGAATCATTAAAATGCTTAGGTGATACAGTGTAACAATTATTTATGGATAAAAAATTTCTGCAATTTTAACTGAAAACCAGAAAATCTAATTTCACCAGTTTTAAATTTTCATAATCTGGCTCCCAGAATTTATATGAATCAACCATTGCTCAATCAGTAATTTGCAGATCAAAATTTTGCAATCATAGCTATGGCCCCCAAAATCACCAAAATATCACCCCTACAAAAATAGCCAGTTATATATGGCAAACTGGTTAATCCACTAAAATAATAGCTTACTTTGATTTCTTCATGGAAGACATTCAGAGCTTCTTGGAGTGAAGCCATTGGCACCAACATGTCTTGAATGATCTGGTATTTCTCATACATCCGCTTTGTTGTTTCTCCCTGGGTGAGCTTCAGCAGAGAAATCTTGGGTGGAACACTCCAGCCAAACAGGTACCGGAATATTGGATGGTTTCCAAAGGGAATAATGTCCTTAAGAACAATAATTTGATACATATAGGATCTTAAAATGAGCGTTCATTTTACATGAGATTTTATGAAAGGAGTTCTAGAAGTTTAAATTTCATGAGTTTCAGAAGTTTTGATTTTTGAAAATCCTTGGTGAGTATGGCGATCAAGTTTCATGAAATCTCATATGAAATTAACACTTTGAGATACTTTTTATCACAATGCCAACGCCAAAATGTGCTGTAAAAATCTAGCAATTTAAGGCAATTAAGCAGCTATTTTGACCCTCCATCCTCAAATCCTGATGTCAAGTCATTTTTTCCTGACTTTATTGTTTCTATCATTACGCGAATTTGATTTAATCAAGAAATTCGCAAAAGTAAATCACATTCAAAAGAAAGTTGATTTACAGTATATAAGATAGTGTAAACACCATATATTCTATCTTTGCTTATTACAGAGTTATCTGCCCTTGCTGTTAGATATTGATATTGAATGACATACATTTCAGAGAAAACTGTGAATTTTGCTCACAAAATAATGATGTTCCTATGGATACCTAACCGCAAGGGAAGTAACTCTGCAATATGTACAGATAGAATGCTATCCATTTATAAATAGCGCCTTACCTGGAGTTCCCAGAAGATGCTCCTCGTATGTCTGTGGTAGTAATGCCTGATCGGAATGTACTCCACGTCAGGTCCTTTCTTCAAGAATCCTTCAACATGTTTAAAGAACCATGGCTTCCAGAAATAACCAATTGGATTAATCTATAAAGAGAAATCAAGATCATACTTGTATGTTTTTTTTATGTTTTAAATATTTAAGTTAAAAGAGAATCTCTATAATAATTTTGTATTATCATAAATAAAGCATGGATAATAGTCAGGTACAAATCGTGGTTGATTGTTTTTTTTTTGGGGGGAACTCAGGTTTTTAACCTGGTATTTCCTATATATCAACATGGCTTTTGATCAGATGAAGAGTGGTTAAGGTGTTGTTATAACATAATCACTAGACCTTCATCTCTTAGTTGTGAGCTCAAAACTCACATGGAATATTTCTGAATACTTCAGCTTTTCTATACCTCCTTCACATGACATGTCCCTAAATGACTCTTGTGTAATAAAAATTATCATCCATCATTGGTTGGAATTGCACGACTTGGATTTCTTGTCATTTTGTCTTCAATGACAACTTAATAGAATATAGAAAATATTAACCAAATTTTTCCTACTATATTTTACTAATTTTTATTTGTTTTCATACTAAATCCAACTCTCTGATTGGCAGCTTCTTTTTCTTCATATACTATGAAGAAAAAATTCTAGAATTGCACGAAAATCCGACATAATCATGACGTCACAATAGAGACGTCGACATTGCATATTGATTTAGAAAAAATAATTCATTGGAAAATCAATAGAATTGTACATGTAAACATACTCCGTTTGTTCAAGTAGTCTGAAAAATTGATTATAAGCACTGATGTAACTATATTTTAACTTCATAGGGTTATGAAATAAATTTTGTTTGCAATTTTGTGAGATTTTGTGAGAATCGGCTACGCGGATACGCCGATTCTCATAGTTTGCAAACAAAGTTTCTTGCATAACCCTATGAAGTTAAACAAGAGGCCAATGGGCCTTAACGGTCACCTGAGTTCAGATACAGAATGAAATAAAGACATGCATATAAACACTATATATTGGCCATCAGGCCCTTGAAGTCAGTCAGTGATTTTATAAATTTGACTTTTTAATCTATGAAGATTATGTGAATTCAGAAGAAAGATTTTTGAAATGTTATCCATTTTGACCCCTTTTGGCCCCACCCCTCTGACCCCTGAGGTCGGCCAGGACCAATATGGATATGATGTTAAAATGTTATCTCAGGCTAATAATTCTAACCCAGATTGACTAATTTCCTATGAAAACTAAGCAAATAATGTTCCTAAATGTGTTTTTCCCTTATAAACTATAGTAAATTTGACCCCCTCCCCAGGGTAAAATCTGAGATCCCAGGGCCATGAAATTTACAAATTTTTGTAAACGGCCTTAAGACCTTCCAATCTATCAAGAGTATCCATCAAATCTGTGAATTCAAAAAGAATATTTTTGAAATTACCATTTTGACCCCTTTTGGCTCCGCCCCTCTGGCCCCTGGGGGTCAGCCATGACCAATATGGATATGATGTTAAAATGCTATCTCAGGCTAATAATTCTAACCCAGTTTGACTAATTTCCTATGAAAAATAGGCAAATAATGTTCATAAATGTGTTTTTCCTATATAAACTAAAGTAAACTTGACCCCCTCCCCAGGGGGAAATATGAGACCCCAGGGACATATAATTCACAAATTTTGTAAAGGACTTTAAGACCTTTCCATCTATGCAGAGTATTTGATTCTACCAGTTCCAGAATTTCAGAAAAAGATTTTTGAAGTTTTAACCTATTTGACCCGTTTTGGCCCCGCCCCTAAGGCCCCTGGGGATCAGTCATGGAAAATAAGATTCAATGGCCATCACATAGGAATAATTCTGACGACAATTGACGAATTTCCGATTATAATGATTAAATAATGCTCAAAAATGTGTTTTCCCTATATAAACTATTGTAAACTTAACCCCCTCCCCAGGGGGAAACCTGAGACCCAATGGTCATATAATTCACAATTTTCATAAAACACCTTAAGACCTGTCCATCTATGAAAAGTATTAGATTCTACCATTTCCAGAAGATTTTTAAAGTTTTAGCCTATTTGCCCCCTTTAACCCCGCTTCTCTGCCCCGAAGGGGTTGACCAGGACCAATATAGGTATATGATATTAAAATGTTATCTCAGGCTAATAATTCTAAACAAGTTTGACTCATTTTCTATGAGAATTGAACAAAAAATGCTCATAAATGTGTTTTCCCTATATAAACTATAGTAAACTTGACCCCCCTCCCCAGGGGGAAACGTAAGATCCCAGGGTCATATTATTCACAATTTTTGTATAGGACCTCAAGATCTTTCCATCTATGTAGAGTATGTGATTCTACCATTTCCAGAATTTCAGAAGAAGATTTTTGAAGCTATAGCCTTTTTGACCCCTTCTGACCCCGCCCCTAAGGCCCCTGGGGGTCAATCATGGATTCAATGGCCATCTCATACTGATAATTCTGACAATATTTGACTCATTTAGTATTACAAATTATCAAATAATACTCAAAAATGTGTTTTCCCTATATTTTAAACTATAGTAAACTTAACCCCCTCCCCAGGGGGAAACCTGAGACCCCAGGGTCATATAATTAACAATATTTGTAAAGCACCTTAGGACCTTTCTAACTATGAAGAGTATTTAATTCCATCACATATGTGAGTGGAGAAAAAGATTTTTTAAATTTTAGTCAATTTAACCCCTTTTGGCCCCTCCCATAGCTCTGGGGGGTGAGGACCATATAACTCACAATTTTGATTGGCCTTTATGCCTTAGAAGGTTTGTGCAAAATTTCATTGAAATTGCTTCAGCAGTTTTGGAGAAGAAGTCAAAAATGTAAATTGTTTACAGACATACGACGCACGACCCACAACGACGGACAAAAGGCGATTAGAATAGGTTACTTGAGACTTCGTCTCAGGTGACCTAAACAAGAGGCCCAAAGGGCCTTAACGGTCATCTGACTACCTTGGCAATAGTAAAATTAATAATATAAGGTGACCATGCCAGGATCATTTTCAATTTCTTTCAACAAATTTTATTTCAAACAAGAGGCCCAAGGGCCTTAACATATAGGAAATTAATTAGATGTAGTGTCATGGTAGCCATCTTCGATTTGGGATCAACCACAGATGTAACAATACTTTGTCGGGACCATGTCAGGATCATTTCATGCAGGTTTTAGCAAGAACTTGAGAAGAAGTTCAAAATGTGTTTTCAAGATGGTGGCTGTGGCGGCCATCTTGGATTTTGGATCGACCCGAAAAATAACAACACTTTGTCGGGACCATATCAGGATAATTTCATGCAAGTTTCAGCCAAATCTCACTGGTAGAACTTGAGAAGAAGTTCAAAATGTGTTTTCAAGATGGCGGCTGTGGCGGCCATCTTGGATTTCAGATCGACCCGAAAAATAACAACACTTTGTCAAGACCATGTCAGGATCATTTCATGCAAGTTTCAGCCAAATCGCACCGGTAGAACTTGAGAAGAAGTTCAAAATGTGAAAAGTTAAAGGACGGCGCACGGCGGACGACGACGGACGAAACATGATGACTAAAAAAGTAACATCAATGCTAAAATTTTTTAGTGTAAATGATTAAAGCAGCTACATAAACTATTCAATCAAACTACATATATATTTTACCATTTTAAAGGGGATTAATCATCCGATTAATTGATCTAGAAATATTTAAATCAAAAATTGGATCAGATGGGGTTTATCTAGTAGCTATTGATTCTTGCTGATCATCAGTGCAATACCAAATGACTCGGTGTTAGTAGGATATAATACAAAATAAACTTGTACCGGTAGTTCAATAAGATACTGAACAAACTAATTATTTGAGAAATATCTTGTAGTTACCTTATCAAAATCTGCTTCATCTGTGAGGTTACCAGTCATTATGACAGCGGTATTCTTTGAGTACACAAGCCCTTCCACAAATTGGTTATTCTGTTTTTTCATCGTCTCCCTTTCAAAAGTATCGACCATGTCCTCTTGTGAGTAGACAGGAGTATATTCCATCCGCACAAAAGTCTTAGCTGGAATTATCTTCAATTCTGCAGAAACCAGGAATCCGAGTGTACCATAGGACCATGGCACAGAGTAGAAGAGCTCCTTGTTTTCTGTCTGTAAATAAAAACAATTTCAAATGGTAATCCATCTTTGTATATTGCAGTTTCCTCCCTTCAGATAGGTATTCATGGTGACGTCATCATTTTGTGAACAAAACTTCTCTTTTTATTTTATATACATACTGTCTAGCTGGTCATTTTTGTACGAATGTTTTTTTTTCTTCTTTTTTTTTTGCTGTTTCACAGAATATCACTACCAGATGTTGAGACCATGATGCATCTGTATAATCCATTCCAAGATATGTAGTGAGCAGTCGCATATACTGACTGCCTAGGAACTTTTATAAAAAATATCTCAATTTTTTAATCTTCATCCAAAACATTTTGTATATAGCCTTCAAACACTTCTCAGTGACAATTTTAAATGATCATATTGTTTTATCACAACCTTATAGTCTACTATATATCATAATTACCGCTGAACACTTGACTACGCTGCCATCTGCCATGACAAGTTCATAGCCCACACAACAGTGCTGGAACAGGCCATGCTTGTGTGAGGAGGTCTCTATACCAACGCCCATGATCAAACCACCTGCAAAAATATCAAATTGTGTTAGCAAACATGAATCTGTGATGATTTCAATTTCATTTGCTGTAGTGACCACCTTTGTATAAAGACCACCTGCTTAATACATTTGTTTTATATATGTGTTTCTCAAATATATATTTTATTGACCATCAAGTGTGTATCTGGAATTTTAATGTCTTTGTATGTTATTTTGTACTATTCTAGAATATGTGTCCGACCATCACCAGAAATTGTTATGTACCTGTAACAGTTGAAAATAAACGTTGAAAGAGGACAGATGTATTTTTGTTTCACTGCAAGCAAGTCCCCACAATTAACTAATTTAAACATGACACATTTATTGTAAGATCACTTTTCTAGGGTATCAAATAACCAATTTCAACATAAATCAATTTGTGTATAAAGACCACCTGTCTATGAATACCATTTTCCTCTGTTCCATGAGCGGTCTTTATAAACAGGTTTTAAAGTAAAGCGCTGTTATCAAATATTATTAGGGTCGACCTTCGTATTTTCCATTGCAGATCACGGGAATAAGATATCATGGTAAAAATTACAGTAAAACCTGCTGTAGTGACCACCTCTTTATAAAGGTCATCTGACTAATAAGACCACTTTATATTTCTTGACTTTTTCTATGAAATGACCAATTTCGATCAATACAATTTAACTTGTGTATGAAAAAGACTATATAGCTATAAAGATATTTTTGATGCCCGTTTTAGATAATCAGGTGGTCTTTATAAACAGGTTTGACTGTTTGCACCGTAATGCTCACTGCAATCTAGATATCCACTGATACAATCTTGAAACTACACTACACATACCCACTGTAAGATCGTCCAGTTCCGGTAAGACGGGTAAAGTCCAGCCAAGCGGATTGAGAAAGGCTGAAATCTGACCCATGCTGACCAATGGCTCAACTCTGACTGTCTGATTGATGGAATCAATTTCCAGGATGTCCACCAAGTTCACTTTGATCTTACGGCTACTTTTTTTGTAGAGACCTTGTCGAAAGCTGATTGTCATCCATCCTGGACGGGCTGTACACATTTGTCTGCGGCAACCATCGCTGTCCCATTTTTTCACCTGTAACATCCAATTCAGTAAAGAATAGTCTAAGGATGAAAAGTTCATTTTCTGTATACAACAATTACTATTGTACTTGCCAATTTAAAAATATGAATTATAAGTGGGGAAAGGGATCGGAGATCAAACAAATGTAAGTAAATGACGGACAGACTCCCACAGGATGTACCAAATCAAGTTCACCTGTCTTAATTAAAAGGGCAAGTCCTGTTAACCCAACACCCAACCTTCACAGCACAACAATCAGAAATTGTGCACCCTTGGTCCAGTACGAATAGCCCTGTAGAATTCATAAATAAACAGCTGCTGGGTGAATAGCAATTTAGAATTTAGGTACCGGGCTGCTGGGAGAATAACCATGTAGAATTTAGGTACTCAGCTTCTGGGCGAAAAAGCAATTTATAACTTAGGTATTCGGCTGCAGGGCAAATTATCATTTAGAATTTAGGTACCCCGCTGCTGCGTACTGAATAGCCATGTAGAATTTAGGTACTGGATCGGCTGCATGGCGAATAGCAATTTAGAATTTAGGTACTTGGCTGCTTGGCGAATAGCCATTTAGAATTTAGTTACTTGGCTGCTGGGCAAATAGCAATTTAGAATTTAGGTATGGTCAAGTGCCCTAAATTTGTCAGGGACCTGTTTCGTCATGTTTACAATTTTGCTTATATCTCATGAACTATCGCGTGATTTCATAAAGAGTGTCGTCTGCCAAAGCAGATTTGATCAAGGAAGATTTGTCTTGCTTAAAAGGGTGTGTGAGCTATAACCAAGTGATTTTATAAAAATGATGTAGCATTA
This sequence comes from Argopecten irradians, assembly GCF_041381155.1. NCBI lineage: Eukaryota > Metazoa > Mollusca > Bivalvia > Pectinida > Pectinidae > Argopecten > Argopecten irradians. The sequence goes on along the minus strand of NC_091139.1, from coordinate 17,021,258 downwards.
TACCCCAAAACGAAGGTATTTTCTTAAGTTCATTTTCAATAAAACTTTAAAACCCTACCGTCAGCGTTTGACTGTCCATGTGCACTGATCAGCAGTATGTCAACAAAGTACCGGAAGTCACGTGTCTGATATCATGTGATTCATTGCCGAAATTTTGTGTTATTACAAATTATTTTGGTGATTCAAATTACCCGAAATTTTTGGTGCAGCACTGTTGAATACATAACGTTATTCTATGTAAACAGAGGTGTTCGCCACTTTCAATGACCAATAGGTTTTAAGATTTAAAATCAATGTAACTACAAGAAATTTTCAGCTAAAACACGATCTCACAAGCGCCTACTGCTCATCATTTATTTGGAATGATCTCAATTTTCGTAATAAGCGAAACACCCCCTCTGACGAAAATAGGTCCCTTTTGGGTCGGCCATCACCCAGCGACCGGCTGTTAGAAATCTACCGTATTGCGATAGATACATAACGAATTGATAGACAACTTGTTGTACAAGTAAGACAAAATACTATATACTTGTGTTGATAAAATTGTTACATTTTATTTCCTGCTGGTTTAATTGTTTATATCTGAGAGGATTTAATTACCCTGACGAATATTGGTCCTTCAAGGGTACTCGGCTGCTGGGCGAATAGCAATTTAGAATTTAGGTACTTGGCTGCTGGGCGAATAGCCATTTAGAATTGTGGTACCCAGAGCTGAAGGCGAACAGTCACTCCAGTTCTTTAATTTAATCTGCAAGCAAGATCTGATTTGCTTTTGCTCCGGGAGAGGGCTAATATATAGGCATAGCCTGTTTCTCAATCCTGATTGTAATATTACAATAAAATATTCTGAAATGAAAAATCTTTCTTGTTCTTATTTTTTAAATACAATTTTAACAGTGTGTATAACAGTGGGAAATTATTTTACTATAAAATGAACATATACCTGATCTTGAACATCTTTCACTTTCTTGTCATGTTGTTTTGGGGCTGAATTCATCTTGAAGACAATCCAATTACGAAAGTACATGAAGAAATCATAGACAACAGACATGGGCAACAGAAACAAACAAACGAACACCCATCTATAATTCTTGATGACATATTCTAAACCCCGATAGTTCATCCATCCTATCAGCGAAATTAAAGCGGAGATGCCGATAAAGGCAGCGCTTTGCAACGAAAATTCAATCGCCATGGTATTGTTTCACGGCTGAAACCACCTGTCATCCCACCGCTCACCGCTTGTTGGTATAAAGGTCAAGTCAGGGTCAAGGCTACAAGGTCGCGTCGTTGGCAACTTCCTGCTTTTCGGAACATTTCGGATGATTACCATTCTTTTTGGATACTTGTAATCTTCCGAAAAACGCGGGAACATCCCACTATTTTTCCCGCCAGACAAACACATGTACCCTTGTTTTAGTCGATACACTGCAGTTTGACGGACATCTTACATTTGTTTGATCTCCGATTCTGCACAATGTGGATCCAAGTGAGGAGCTTCGATGGAAAGGTTTCCATGCAAGTTGACAACTTGTCGAAGTTGACGAAAATCGAGGATTTGCGAGAGCGACTCGTAGAAAAATTCAATGCCCCTATTGATCGACAACGCTTGTTTTACAGAGGGAAGCAGGTGAATTAAATGCATTTATCATATGCCATTTTAAGTCCAAATACTAAAATCATCATGTGAATTTTTAATTAGAACCAATTAGATCGTGAATCAAATACCTGATTGTCAAAATGTAAAATGTACATACCATTGTACAATTTATATATTATATACTCAGATGTAAACAAACTGACAATGGAACCTCAAGTCAACCAAGTTGTCACATTTTACAATATATTATATATAAAGATTACACAAAGAATGTTTGTTGGATACACAAGTGAGTTATATTTATAAAGATGCAAAAGGTTGTAGCTGAAAAGCTTTTAGCACGTTTTATAACTTAAAAAAAATTACAAGTGTGAAGTAAATTTAATCATATATACCTAGAATCTTGTCACCTGTTTTTAACTACAACAAAGTCATCTACAAGCAAACCAGTTGAAGGTAAACAGTATTTGCTGACATATGCAAATAATGTGTAAATATGATAAAAGGTATTTTATATTACGGGCAAATTATTAGATCATGAATGTATGGTAAGTTAGCTGCGATGGCGTAGCTCTGAATGACGGACGGAAGTTTTCTGACAGATGATCGTCATCATGCAGAGCTACAATCTTACAATACAAATTATTTTACTGTGAGACTTATGAAAGCTGAGATGACGCAGCAATTAAAGCTTTGTCATCTCGGCTTTCTATGTGAAAAACCAAAATAAAACTTTATTGTATTGTAAGATACTAACTGCATGTATATATATACTCTGTTTATCCTGCTACCATTTCCTTGTAGATGACATTCAAAAGAAACAAAACAAAAGCAAATTGCCATTAATTTACTTGCTTTTGCTCAAAAAGGGACATTTTGATGTGCAGGAAAACTTCAAAAGATTCATTCAATAAACCAAATGATAGTACTCCCTTTTATACTACTGTGGAAAATACACAAGTGCCTAAGTGCCTTTTGCTACAAAAATTTATTTCCCAAAATGCCCAGAAAAATTACTGAAAAGATGTCGACGCCATAGAAGATTTCAATATAAACGTAAAAATGGCGTCATTCCAGTGAAAATTACATTTCATTGAATGACATTTCATTCACTGGAAAGTTTAAAGTTCGGGATCAAATTAGAAAAAGTATTGTCAGATGTGGAACAAATTTTTGTGATCGTATTGATGGATACAGCATGTCATATTGATATAAAGCAAAAGTTTATTCTGCAGTAGTACGTCAGTATGTGCAACAGCTGCTGGATAAAAGCCTATAATGTTAAAGAAACAAAATATCATCATCAAACTTTATAACTGTACCCAAAACCTTAGCCAAAACCCTGTATAGCCTGTAGGATTAAATATTGATTAATTGAATAATTAACTGATTAAATATGCTAGTTATCTCCCATTCTCCACAAAATTTCAGTTGTTTTGCATTCTACAGAATAAATCGGGTATACAAAAGAAAATACGCTTTCATGAAAACTGATGTATACATATTATTAATCACATTATATGTATTACTATAGTTTTGACATCTTTTACTATACATTATTACTTTTAAGTTACAATCTTATTGACAGAGGTGCCCAGGTGGCCTAAAAGTTAAAATTCCCTGACATAACTACAAACCCTCCATTTCTGAGTTGCGAGTTTGAATCCTATGTGGCAGGGAAATTATTTCAAATTTAAGCCGAATTCCCCCCCTTTCCGGGAAATTTCTCTCGGAAAGTGAGGTAAAATGTCCCATTCCCAATTAGGTGAGAAGAAAATAACCAATAACCTGTGTGGTGCATTTGACCACTGGTTGATGGTTTTTCACCAAATACTTAGGGGGAGATCCAGCTTTCCTCCACGAACAAACTCGGTACATCCTTAAATGACCCTTGCTGTTAATAGGATATTAAACTTAATCCAAATTCATTTGTTGATTGTTGTGTTTATGGATTAACTTTCCAGTTGACGGATGGTCATTCGTTATTTGACTACAATGTTGGACTGAATGACCTGATACAGATCTTGGTAAGACAAGACGCGCCGCCGGTGGAGAAAGCATCAAATGGTTACAACAGTGGTGGGGAGGAAAGCTCAGCATCCGACAAAGAAAACAAAAGGGTATGTAAATTAAAATATCTCAACTTCTAGAAGGTCTGAGGAGTTTTATTTCTGACTCAGTCTCCAATAGAATATAAAATTTTAGCCAAATCTCCCAAAATTCACATGTTTTTATTTTCTTTGGAATTCCTATTCCCATGAACCAAATTTTTGATTAAGAACAAAATTGGTAAAACCTAAATTTATGTAAATGAAGAAATACTTATATGATGTATCTTTTAATGTATCAAGGCTTTATTGTGATACATAGTTGTCTGCTCTTTGACAGTTATAACATCACTTGTTTAAAAATCACCGTAATTCTCTCACAGGACCAAAAATTGGTGTAATTGTGTATTGATTTAAATTGTACTATTTAAGCCTGCAACACCAGAGACAGTGGTTGCTACGACCTCGACTGAAGGGGAGACGAAGGAACATGAAGATTTACATTCTACCTACAAGGTGAGGCCTTTTATAAGGCTATGGTGTGAATTTATTATTTGCACACAAGTTAATTTGGATTCTCTTAAAGTGAATAGTCGGGCAAAGAAAACCAGTCTAAATGCGTTCATTTGCCTTCCAAAAGTTCCCGCATATTAATACGACGGTCAAGTTCTGCTTACGTTTCCCAGTTCTGACCATTGAAATAAAGAAAAGTTGAAAGCATTGAAAGCGAGGCTGCGTGGAAATGTCACCACGTACATAGTCAGCCGGGAGGACGTTTTAGGATTCCTATACTTTAAATTAATTTCTACGTACACAGACAGATTTTAACGAGAAAGTTTATTTTTCTATTCCATAAGAAATTATACTGAATACATTCACACCATTTTTACCGACTTTAGCCATCCTTGCCCGACTGTTCACTTTAAGCTGCCTGATAATATAACTTGCACAAAGATACATGTATACATACAAAAGATATTCAAATTAATCTAACATATCTGATGTATTTATATAATATGCTATATAGGACCAAATTGAATTTATACAAAAAATAATCAAGGTTATTTTTGTTGTTGGGGGAAAAAACCTGTTATTTGTGAATCTTAATACAAATTAAAGTAGTGTCATATGTTATTATCTGGTAAATTGATTTAGGAGGGAATATGTGTTTGTCTTTCATACTTTCATTCACTGTAATTAATTCTGAAGAATGAAAACTAATTTTCTTCAATTAATGGAAACAAAGTTCCTATGCCCGAGGACTAGGCAATTTCAAACAATACCATGGTTGATAATAGTTAGAGTTTTCTCCCCTTTATTATCTAAAATAAAGAGGTTGCCATATAACTCCAAGTCAATATGAAAATAAGATTGTTTCTTTTGTGACTTGCCTCATGATCCAAGTCTTTCCTATTAAATCATGTGTTTTTTAGTCCACCTAATGAACCATAAGTTTTTAGCCCATGTAAGACCCTTATGATATAATTAGTCAGTTTGGTAGCAGAAGTATATAAAGCATTCTTTAATAACTTTGTTCATGTCATCTCAGGTTGGAGATATCATCGACGCAAGAGACACATCAGTGGGAGCATGGTTTGAGGCCAAAATAATAAAGATTGTTGTAGACACTGGGAAAAAAGTAGAAAAAATTGCTGAACAAAATAATAATGATAATACGCTAAGTGGTGTGGAAAACAACAACAACAAATCTGTGAGTGAAAAAAACGAACCTAGTGACAAAAATGAAGGTACTCAAAACACCACAGACAGCGGTACTAATTCCATGGAGATAGATTGTGATACTGAAACCTCAGAAAAAGTGAAAACGGACAAAAAAATTGAGGAAATTGACAATTTTAATGATGGCTTTATTTACCACGTAGTATTTGAAGGGTAAGTCTTTTGGAGTTCATTTGTCGATACAGAGTGCATATCATGCTGAATAAATTTGTTTTTAGTATGATATCAAAGTATTTGCCTAAATCATGGAGAGGAAAAAAATGATACCATGCAATGGAAAGCTGAATAACATAGAAATGAAGAGAGAGAATAAAATGAAGGTAAAAATGTATCGCTTCAGTTAATTTATACTTATCAATATACAGTCAGGGGTTTCATTATTATGCAGTTCTCTGTACTTTTTGCCGGTTAAACCTAGCTGTGGTATCGCCTGGTTTAGGCTAAATTACATTAAAAAGCATACAGATAGTATATAAAAGTACCCCCTGAAATTTGAATTGTACCACCTCTCCTGAAAGATAATGAAACCCCTGTACAGTGAAATCTGACCATGTCCATTCCATTCACCCCTGAAGACACATTTGAACTCTTCTAATTCTGGGACAGTTCATTATGACTTTGCAGGGGTGAATGAGTTAATGACAGTTTATATTTATCTTATGTAGATATGAAGACACAGATGCTGAAGAATTGACATGCGGAAGGATTCGTCCCCGTGCAAGGACATTTATTAAGTTTTCAGACGTAAAAGAAGGGCAAAAAGTGATGATTAATTACAACGTTGATGACCCAGACCAGCGTGGTTTCTGGTATGATGCTATTGTTACTAAAAAGCAAGACACAAGAACAATCAAGAAACTTTTAGGAACTGTTTTCATTGGGTGAGTCTCCTGTAGTTCCCAGTAATTTATGTGTGCAATTACACAAATTGTGAGTGATTCAAGCAGAAATGCCTACCTGCCGTGAAATAGATAGGGCAGAGATCTGGAAGCCTGGGGTATAACTACCTATGTCAACGGCTTTTTACAAAGGGCCTTTTTGCTTTTTTTTTTGTGGAGAAAATTTGCCGAGGAAGAGAATTTCCCGGAATAACCTGCATGTTTTGGGAATTTGACTTAAATTTGAAATAAGATACTAAAGTGGTCTTTTTACTGTTCACAACAAATTTAGGGGAATACCTGTATATGTATACAAACTAAAATCAGCTTGTTTTGTCTTGTCCATTTGTCTGTAGACAATATTTTGTCATGGCAACTTAGGACTCCTTAAACTACTGAGTCAATTTTAATAAAACTTTGCGACAATATTGGGAATCATATACATGAAGTTTGTTTTTGTCAACATTTTGGTTGCCATATGTGTAAATATACATGCAGTTTGTTTTTGTCAACATTTCGGTTGCCATGGTAACCAGGTCACTAATACTAATTCTAATGTTTCTAAAATGACCACTTACTCCTTAGGCTTGGGATCAACTTTGTTCTAATTGCCAATTATTGTAGCATATGAATGTCTCAAAATTGACCCATTACATACTTCAATAACGGTTACCATGGAAACATTGGGGGGCAAACATTGCGAAATTTGTCCGACGGACATGTCCGGCAAAATTGGACTCCGATCGCCTATTTTAAAATCCGGTCCGGACCGGAGGAGTATGTGTATTAGTTACATCATAAGAAAGTGGCCTTTTGAAGCATATGGTTGTTTAACAAAAGTGGTCCCTTGGACAGAATTTGCTATTTTGATTATTGGATGCTTTAATACCTGAACTTGAAATGAACGAAAACATATTGAATGATGACTAGTGTAAGATGTTTTTTCTTTTCTTTTCCAAACCAGGCCTGACCTAATGCCACTTGATGACTGTAATATTCTGTTTTTGAGTGAAATTTTTGAAATTGAAAAGCCTGGTTCGCAGCTGAACCATGAAGACGTCGCTAAAGATCCATCACAGTCACCTGTCAAACGTGAGTACTGTTGTCTATTATTGAATAGTTGTCTATTATTGAACTGTCATCTATTAAATACCGTATTTTCCCTATTTAGAGCGCCTCCTCTAATAAGGGCCCCCTCACGTTTTTTGCTGAAAAAAAATCAACTAATTTCATACAATTTTTGTGCCAGATTGTGACAATTTGTCTTTGCAGATGCTAATAAAATACTGTTTCACATCAATCTTATGCTTAACAGATATCCGATCAGCTTGTATAAGCACTAAATTTATTGCATTGGACAACTTAGGACATCATTGCCAAGTGTTTACACAGAAACAGCGAGAAGGCCATGTTCCACACACCTGTATCGATGAAGACTAACAGGCAACAACATTTTAGCGATGTCTTTACAGGTTTTATGAATACTTACTGTATATCTATGATAAAGGTCCCTAAATAACATGAATGTTATCATTTAAGCGTTTTATTGTGTGCTCTTGTCGGTATTTCCCATCTGCCACAAAACGAAAGTAGCGATCGAAAGCACCGTCTGCCATTTTGTGTACGCATGGTAAACAAACAGGCTAGCATGAAATGCCAAAATTTAGTGAAACAGACATATCTAACCAATGTCTAATACTTCTGGTGCATACATTTCTTCATAATTATGTAATTTCAATACTAACTTGACTTCAAAATGTAAGTTCGTTATAGTCAGTTTCAGAAAAATACGAAACTAAAAGCAAAATGACTATAGTCTGTTTCAGAAAAAAACATCTAAAAATGGTCTCAAATAATGGCGCCCCCCTCGACCATTTACCATCGCCCGGCACCCTCATTAGGGAAAATACGGTATGGGTTTCATCCAGAGGCCAAACATACTGTATAGTTACTAATATTCAAACAGATTTTCATGTTGCTTGATTTGAGGATTTTATGCCTTTGCAAAAATGTTCAAAAATCACAGTTTTACATATGATTATATCCTGCTTCCAAAGACTACAAAGGGCAGGTAATTTGGGGAAAATTGATTGATTAATTGATTAATTAATTAATTATTGAAATGGCTATTGCAATACTGTAAAGTTCCTTATATTCGCTGATTCACTCCAATTTGCTTAAAGATGCTCCACCGCTGACAAATGGTATTTTTTCACTATCAAAAACAGGAGCAGACGACTTAGCATTTTTCTTCAATTACAAAAATTACTTTCTTTACACCATTACCACCATTGAAAAGTTTGAGCTTCTAATTCTACGTCAAGTTAAAAATATAGAAAATGATTAATTGCATCCCGAAAAAATTCCGACGCACTATATCCTATATGGAATGAAGTACTGATTGCGCATGCACCAAAGCCAAAATGAAAAAATATATATTATTTTTTGTGTTAATTAGACTTACATACACACGATTGAACACCAATTATTGTTCAAATAATGAATATCATTTATGCTCTGTCGGCGGTGGAGCATCTTTAATGCCTCATAAATTTTTTTTAAAATCATGGTTTTGCATATCAAACTGTCATTTTTAATGTCACAAAAAAGATTCACAAAGAGAAAAGAAAAAACGTAAATAAGTTCCAATCATTAAGTTGTAAAATTTTACAACTGCAAAATTTAACCTGATACAGTATTTATATAGGCATATTTAACACACGTTTGCTGTATATAAATGTAGTATATTTTCATCAGAGAGAAACAAAAAATCAAACATTATTGAATATATTGTGTAATGTAACATTTTGTATCCACACAATCCACTGTTCACAGATATATGCTTTAACTATAGGACAGAACAAGCCAGACTGCAGTCACTGTATGGACAACCCACGAAGGAAGTGTAAACACTGCGCTTGTTGTGTATGTGGTGGTAAGAATGACCCGGACAAACAGGTGCTCTGTGACGAATGTGACCAGGCCTACCATCTACAGTGTATGAACCCCCCACTGGACAGTATCCCTGAGGATGATGAATGGTACATTTATCATTCCTAATACTTGCTTAAAAGTCCTGCAATTAGTACTTATTAGAGACGTAAAAATTGACACAGACACTAAAGGGCCAGTGGTAGAATCTAGAATGTTGGTTAAACCTTGGGTACTGTGGCAGCTGAAATCTATAAAAATCAAACAGTATAAAAAGTTAGACATTACACAGGGTCTACATATTTGTCTATGTTCCACGAGCGTTGTCTGGTACATACTAATGGTTGTTAAAGATTAATATGGTAAACTTACTGGCGATGTGGAGCAAAATGGCTGCTATTTGTATTATACTACAACCTAATGACAACGTATATTGCACCCCTGTAAACCATAGTTATTGAAATATATACCGGACCACAGGATATCGTGATGTTGCTCTTTAATAGCCTCCCATTGGTTCCATCACAGGTATTGCCCTGACTGTAAGACAGACAGCGATGCCATTGTAAAGGCCGGCGAGAAGTTAAAGGAAAGCAAAAAGAAAGCAAAGATGGCATCATCAACCAACTCAACAAGTCGTGACTGGGGAAGGGTAAGGATGTTGTCCGATTATTGTGAGGATGCTAAGTAGTGGTTAAGAGATTAGTTCATCCCGACTTTAAGCACTAGTCCGATGCCCATGACTAGTAATTTTACAGCTGGACTAATGCCAATTGAAATGAACTAGTCCAATTGCACTAGTGTCTCCCAACCCGATTAAAATCGGTAAGTATACTTTATTTACAAGAGCGGTGGTCAATTGCATTTTTCAACACATTTTGAGTGCATAGTGCAATTATTTCAGTCTGGATATATCATTTTGTGAAAATTTGTGTTCATAAATGATCGATCCAGGCTGTAATTTGTGTCAACAATCATAAAATTATCATGACTGAAGTGCTGAAGCAAAGAGGCTGTATATTTCATTTGGACTAGTGATTAAATTGCCGGCCTAGTAAAGTAGTAAAATTTTGGGGTTTACTAGTCCAAGTGACTAGCAAAGAAGAAAGTTAGTCACACACTGTCATCCCTGTAGACACATTTGGATTATTCCACTTCAAAGACTGGAATAGTCAATTATGTATTTTCAGTGGTGAATTGAGTTAAAGTTACCTTCTGAGTACAGTTAAAACACAATGATATAGCTATATCTTAAACAAGACATAAAACTTGCTTTAAAATGTTACACATTGGAATCTTGTATCTCAAATTCAGAGGAGTTCGGAAATGTTTGGAAACATCCTAAATTTTCAGATGGTTACAATTTTTAATACCAAAAAAAATTGATTCAAATTAATCAGGGTATATTGAAGTTATAAAGCAACTCTCTTTGCTTTAAAATGTTACACATTGGAATCTTGTATCTCAAAATCAGAGGAGTTCGGAAATGTTTGGAAACATCCTAAATTTTCAGATGGTTACAATTTTTAATGCAAAAAAAAATTGATTCAAATTAGTCAGGGTATATTGAAGTTATAAAGCAACTCTCACCATAATGATATGTTTGACTGTATTGATGACTGTATCAATCCTTCCAACATGTTCATTTAATGGTATTAAACCTTATCGAAACATTTTGAGATAATATAGAGAAATTTAACTTTTCCAGGGAATGGCATGTGTTGGCCGACAGAATGTTTGTACGGTTGTTCCAGCAAACCATTTTGGGTCTATCCCTGGTGTCGAGGTTGGAACATTATGGAAGTTCAGAGTTCAGGTAAGCATAAAAGTAGCCCAGGGTCAAATAACTTAATATTGATGTATTTAAAAAAAAAAATCAATCATACACCTGCATTTTGATCAGGGTTTTCAAGGTTCAAATTCCTAAACACAATGTCTTTGACATTGTATTTCAATCAGGCAATTTAATAAAGTCAGTAATTATCTGTTTAGCAACATGAATTTACCAGTTTCACACAAACATTTGTACACAGCACATTGCTATGAGGTCCAGAATTTGATCTGCAAAGTAGTTAGAAATGAGTTATATAAAATTTTAAAAAAACCTTTGTTTTTATTTGAAATTGTGATTCAGATATATACGTAAATATTAACGGGCTATACAGTATATATATATATATATATAAATCTGACATTAGAGCTATTTGATGTGACATTGAAGTGCAAAACTTTGTATTTGATCAGGTGAGCGAAGCTGGAGTCCACAGACCACACGTAGCTGGTATCCACGGACGAGAGGATGCTGGGGCGTTTTCTATCGTCTTGTCTGGAGGCTATGAGGATGATAAGGTACAATTTCTTATCCCACAAACATTTTCATGCGTTAATGACTTTAATATAAGATTTTCTTCGTGTAATTGGCATTCATCAGTCCTCTTAAGATAATACAATGTGGTTATGTCTGGAGGTATTGAGAAATTAAGAAAATAAATAAAATTTATCAAAGCAGAATGTGAAGATATAATTAATGTGTGTTGATTTCTTTAACATTGTGGAGGAATTGTGTATTTTGGCTTTCCTAGGATTGTAAAGTAATTTTGTTTGTAGGACGATGGAGAGCAATTTACCTATACAGGAAGTGGGGGTCGTGACCTTTCGGGAAACAAACGAACTGCAGAACAGTCATGTGACCAGGTTCTAACGCGTATGAATAAGTAGGTATCTTGATTCATTATCACTAAAATCAATATGAAATGAAGTGATTTAGTATTTGTGCCATATGTGTGATTTGTTGGATACTTTGTGGTAGAAAGGTCAAATATGAGAGTATCATATAGTTTATTTAAATGTAGTCAAGTTATCAAAAGAACATGTTGTAGAAACTTTGATGTCAAGGTTGCAATAAAGTAATGAAATTGTTTGTTTGATACATAAAGTATCTCATCGATGGCGATTAGAAGTGGCAAAACAAAACCAAATACACAAAAAATCTACATAAGTGTCTGGCATAGGGATAGTAGATGTTAAAAAACTAAATCACACCGAAAATGTGGTTATGCATAAAGTTGCAGAATTCAATCTATTAAAATCCTGATAGCGTTGCTTGTTTGCTGTTAATTTGATGACATCACTTGTTTGCTATAGTTTTGATAACATCGCTTGTTTGCTGTTTTGATGACATTGCTTGTTTGCTTTTCTGGTGACATCACTTGTTACAATTCGAAGAATAGGGGGAGCTAATGTTGTCACCCCGGCGTCAGCGTGGCGTCCCATTTCACGTTAAAGTTTTTGAGCAAGTTTCTGTTTCGTCAATTGTTTAAGCTTAAGTCGTCATAAATGTTTATGATCTTATTTTCCTAATGTGTATGGATGCTAAACGTGATAATTCAACCAATTTGGGACCATTTAGGTTTTTTTTGAGTCTGTTAATTTGTCATATTTCCATGTTTAAATAGTAAATACTTGAACATCAGCTTCTTCTGAATAGGCGAGCTTTGCTGTTCTCCAACAGCTCTTGTTTGCTGTTGTTCTGATGACATCACTTGTTTGCGTTTGTTTTGATGACATCACTTGTTTGCAGTTGTTCTGATGACATGGTTTGTTTGCTGTTTGTTTTTATGACATCACTTGTTTGCTGTTGTTTTGATGACATCACTTATTTGCTGTTGTTTTGATGACATTGCTTATTTGCTGTTTGTTTTGATGACATCACTTGTTTGCTGTTGTTTTGACAACATCACTTGTTTGCTGTTTGTTTTTATGACATCACTTGTTTACTGTTTGTTTTGATGACATTGCTTGTTTGCTGTTGTTTTGATGACATCGCTTGTTTGCTGTTGTTTTGATGATATCACTTATTTGCTGTTTGTTTTTATGACATTGCTTGTTTGCTGTTGTTTTGATGACATCACTTGTTTGCTGTTGTTTTGATGACATTACTTATTTGCTGTTTGTTTTGATGACACCACTTGTTTGCTGTTGTTTTGATGACATCACTTGTTTACTGTTTGTTTTGATGACATTGCTTGTTTGCTGTTGTTTTGATGACATTGCTTGTTTCCTGTTGTTTTGATGATATTGCTTGTTTCCTGTTGTTTTGATGACACCAATTGTTTGCTGATTGTTTGATGACATAACTTGTTTGCTGTTGTTTTGATGACACCATTGTGTTTGCTGATTGTTTGATGACATCATTTGTTTTTGCTGTTGTTTTGATGACATCATTTGTAATTGCTGTTGTTTTGATGACATCATTTGTTATTGCTGCTGTTTTGATGATATCATATGTTTGTTGTTTGTTTTAGAGCCCTTGCAAAGAACTGTAATGCTGTGATAGACAATAAGACTGGGGCTTGCTCAGAGGACTGGAAGAAGGGCAAACCTGTCCGTGTGGTCCGTAACTGTAAGGGAAGGAAGCACTCCAAGTATGCCCCCGAGGAAGGCAATCGCTACGATGGTATCTACAAGGTGTGTATCATTACATCGGTATAAGTTTATATTCCACAATTTAGAAGCAAGACTAACAACACATATAAATGACCAATTTTAAAACAATTGAACTTGTCTATAATGACCATCAAGGGACGTACAAAAATTGGTCTTTATACAGGGGTTGAATTGTGTTTAGATAGGTCGTTTAAAACCCTAGAAAAGTGGTCATATTAAGCAGGTTGTTTTTATACAGAAGTTGTCACTATGGCAGGTTTTACTGCAGGATCTGAAACGAGTCTTCATTTCACAAGAGATTTTATGAAACAAGTCTACTAAGAAGTCTACTGCAAGCCTTGACCTGCATTATTTGAGACAGTTTCATAAAGTCTTGTATGAAATGAACACAATATATTATGCTGTTGCATACTTAAAACAAGCTACATTACAAGAAATTTCAACTTGAATTTGTTGCAAAAATCCACCATTTTGTCATGACATAAAAATCAATTTTCAGTCAATGAAAAGTGCACTAGTTTAAATTACACTAAGTGACTTATGCAAAAAAAAATTAAATGGACGAAGTCACTCAATATCAGGCCGATTAGGTGATATATAATAGTATGAAACATTACCCTGACTCCTATAAAACATTACCCTGACTTATGTCTCTGGTATACGTGTCCCTAGGTATCAAAATATTGGCCCCAGAAAGGGAAGTCAGGTTTCATAGTGTGGAGGTACCTGTTGAAAAGAGACGACCCCATACCAGCTCCTTGGACCAAAGCAGGCAAGAAAAGAGTCGAAGAACTTGGCCTACAAATGCAGGTATATGGAGCTGAAGTTGCTTTTCTTTAGGGGGGGGGGGGGAGGCTAGTGTAACAGTTGATATGCCGTCCTTTTATGTTTTTAAGTGCGGAAAAAGAAAATAATCCCCGATAACACCCAGCACAAACCCAGAATAGATTTTCTGCTTTTGAACTGAGGATCTTTATTTGATCTTCAATATCTTTTATTGCTCCTAAGATATATAGGTATAAAGTGTTGATGTGAAGCATTTTTGAGTGAAGGAGATTCCATACTTTTAATAGTAACATTGTTTATTCACAGATTTAAAATTTTCCCTTTTGTATTATTTTGGGGGGGAAAAAAATAATACTGTACAGTCAGTTAATTTTGCGATTTGGTTGGACATTGATATGATTGCGAAAATTTGCTCTGCAAATATAAGAAAAACATTGAATCATAACAAAAATGTTATGTCATTTTTAAACCAAATCGCGAAACTTCTGATCCCTAAAAATACAACTGGTAAATGAAAAATGAACTGAGAAAGAAATTTCCTTGAATAAACATTAAATTTAAGAGCTTTGTTTTGAAATTCTGTTTGGAGGGTGTTTTGCTTGTTATCTATCTCGGACAAAATTCTATATACATGTAAGGTTGAGCTCTTCAAAGAATAGGGCCCACTTAGTCTTTCTGTATGGTAGAATTTCTAAATTTACTGCAGTATCCTGCTGGCTACTTAGAAGCCATGGCTAAAAAGGAGCAGGAAGAGGAGGCCTCTGGAGTAACACCTGGAAAAAAGGGAAAGGGCAAGAGGAAACGAGCAGACTCAGGTAAGTAGTCTATGACAAAGAAACTTAAATGAAAATCTACATTTCTTGTCATTATAATACATAGTGTGCATTAATACATTGATGGACATTCGTAATGTCAACTATTGTGTTTGTAACGTCGCCTTTTGTGTCTTAAGAAGTTATAAATCATTTAACATATATTTGCTTTCTTTTCTTTAACATTTAAACTAAACCTTAGTGACCACCTGTTTCATTAGACAATTTCTACAGTCCCAAATGGTCAATTTCAACTCAATGTTCCTGTAAATAGGAAGATTTTACCTTGTCCATTGGGACATTGGACTATTTTTTGGATATAGATTAAAATTCTCACAGATAATAATAAGTATACAATATGCTGTGGAAACGTTTTATTGAAAATGTTGTATTTTCTCCTTCAGTAATTGTGTGAAATATGGAGAGAAAAAAATTCTTCATTTTCTTTTGTAAAGATTCCTCGCCGGGCGGAACACCAGAGAAAAAACAGAAGGTGGCGAAATACACCGTAGATCCTGCACAATTAAAACTTATCAAACAAGATGAAATTAACAAGAAGTTGTGGGAAGATGCCATGTTACTCACAAAGGAGGGGGGACAGGTAGGTGAAATTAACAAAATACTTGGAAGATGCCATGTTACTCACAAAGGAGGGGGGACAGGTAGGTGAAATGAACAAGACACTGGGAAGATGCCATGGTACTCACAAAGGAGGAGGGACAGGTAGGTGAAATGAACAAGACACTGGGAAGATGCCATATTACAATGGAGTAGGTGTTTAATAACAGATTGAAAAGAAAAATACTGGTAGATGCCAGTTACAGTTAAATGAAAATAATGAGAAACTATGGCTAGATGCCATGTTCCGAACAAAGGGGGAAGGTAGGCAATCTAATTAAAATTAAGACTTGTAATCCTGCTCCACTATGATGCTCTACGATTTGCTCCAATACAAGATCTTACCATTCCCCGTTCAGGGTCATCTCAGCATGACCCCTATGGTGAGCCAATCAGCATGTCTCCTCTGAAATCATAGTTGTGGCCAAAGCTCTCTGAAGTATAAATGGCTACGAGTAGGTCCTGTGTTGTCAGATTCCAGACCAGAGGTCATGCTGAGGTGACCCCATACAGAGAGTTGTCAGATCTGTATTGGAGCATATCGTAATGGAAAGGAATTACAAGTATAATTTTAATTAGATGGGTATCAAAGTAGGGAAAATATTTGACATGCACATATTTCTACATAATGAGGATCAGATAAATGTTTTTTTTTTAATGTTTTATCAGGATGAAAAGAGAATAAATTGTCATAAATTGTCTAAAAAATCACATTAGCAAAGACCAGATTGTTTCTCACAACACCATCAGTAGATAAAAATCTAGCCTATTGTCCAATCCAGTACTAAACCTGATAAACCCTTTCTTTACAGAAGTTCCTTGGTAAAGTGGAGGAGCTGTTTAATTGTATCTGTTGTCAGGAGGTTGTGTACAAACCCGTCACCACGGTCTGTAACCATAACATCTGCAAGGTAAGACATGTTGATCTGTACTGATATTTTGAGCTCATTATACTTTATTCTCATTGGCTGTGTAAGGTCTGTTTTTTGTCGATAGTCAAGGAAGTTGGGAATTATAGGTACCATATTTGCCATAATTAGTGTCCCTCCCCTTTTCTGGAGAAGGAGTTGAAGTTGTATAAGCATCCTCATCCTATGGATTTATTGGTGGTTATATCATGTGATGCTTCTTGACATCAGCATTGTATCCCATATTAATGAACTTATGAGTCTTTTACATGTGAATCACGACACAATAATGTGTCTCAAAGGTAAAAGTCGTGTTAATATAACAGATTCATGTGCCATTAGTACAGAAAAAATTGAAATATGGCAAACTTTTTTCGTCCACAACTTACATTTTGGTTCACTGATTAGCGCCGCTGTCTTTGTTGCAATTTTGTTTTAGCGCTTTGGATGCTAATTACACCGAAAAACATTATTGCTTTTCCTGCACAGCAGCAACATCTGTATTAAAGTTAATCAAGTCCAATTAGGTGAATTAATACCATTTGCATTAAGTTCACTTTTGACAAAGTTCATCAAATCCAATAACTTGAAATTCTTTGCATCGGTCGGAACAAATCAACGGAAAGTTTTCCTCAGAGAAATCTTGCTTTTCTTTAAATCCTGGCACATTTTACTGACCCTGATTATTGAGAAGAATCCATCTGTACTTCCACATATTATCTCCAGATTGTGTGTCTTGACACATTTCGTTACTGAAACGTTATACTTGGTTCTTGTGCACAACTTAGGTGAAGTGGCGGTTCATGTACTAATGAATTACATTTTGACCTTTAAATACATGGAATAAAACATTTATCATCTAATCCTGTGAAGTGCAATGATTTATCGGGTAGTTGATTTGATAAGGTATCAGTTAGCTTCAGTGTTTTGCTTTTTGTTGCAGCCATGTCTATTGAGATCATTCAAGGCGGAAGTGTACAACTGTCCCATGTGTCGTGCGGATCTGAAGCAGGAGGAGGAGGAGCTCAAAGTGAACACTAACCTTCGGACAATATTACAGAATTTCTTTCCTGGTTACGAGGCAGGGAGATAGACCACAGAGTTCAATATTTTATATTTACATTATATATATCTATATATATTTGTTCTTTTTGTCTATTATATCATTATTACATCTCGGGGACTTCAATTTGACAGATTGATGAATTTTGTTATACGTTTTCTTCAAAAGAATTGGCATGATATACTTAGGCGCGGGATGAGTGTGTTGGTGGGGAGGGGGGTAGTCTCATTAACTAAGTGATTAAACAATTATTTACAAAATTGTAAGGAAATGTATTGTATACACATATCCAGATGTTTCAGAATCCAGTTGTAATACACAATTTTAAGATTTATTTATCTAAATTCATTGTTAGACATAAAACAATCCAACATACCTGATTCAACCCAATAAAATTAAAAATGAAAAAATAAAGGAGCGCTTAACAGAACCAAGTTTGGACTAGCTCTTCATAAAGATATAGTACAAAGTCAGATTATTAGCACAAAGTCAGATTTATAGCACAGTCAGATTATTAGCACAAAGTCAGATTTATAGCACAAAGTCAGATTATTAGCACAAAGTCAGATTTATAAATCATTTTGCAAAAGAAATCAGTAAAGAAATCCGCAGTTTTCATATTTTCAGTCTGAATTTGATTCAAGATAAATGAAAATTGAGGCCTAAAAGGGGGAGAGCCGGGTATTTATTGGATTGAATACGATGGATGTATTTTAGTAGTTACCTTGCCATCTGCATAACAACAGAAAATTTAAACGGAAGAAAAGATTGTATGTCTTCTATTTACACATTTAAATTGAAGTGTTTGGCATTTGTGCAAAATTTCCAGTGGATTACCTCACTCATTGAACAAATATTTTCAACAATATGCTTCAAGCAAAATTCCTAGTCAAAATGCTTGTGCCATGAAACATGAGATCTCATTGGTGTGACTGTAAAGTATGAATGCTGTATTCTTATTCATCATGAATGCTGTTCAAAAAAATTGTTAGATGTCTGAAAGTTTTTACATTGTTGTACTAATTGTTACAAAAAGCAGTTGAAGGACAAAACAAAGAAGAGTTTCTCTAAAATTGATGGTAATACCGCTACTCAACCTAAGATACTGGGGGAACTGTCCTTTTCTTTTGCCTATAATTACTAAAAAATGTATTCATCTTGAACAGTTAAGCAATTTTCCTCAAAAGTTCAGCTGGTTTTTGTTTTGATGCGCAATCATGCCTGAAATACTCATTTTCAGAAATTCACTTATCTCATTTACATTTGTAAATTAAATGAAAAGCATCAAGGACTCCGTGTTGTGTGTATCCTTATACCAATCAACTGGTATTTCTTTTTGTATTTATAAAGTCGCTTTTATCGAAGGAATTTGTTTCAGCGGATTTTGATTTCATAGCTGTAGATAAAATCAATGAAATCTTAGAATATAAGCTAAACCATCCCAAAGAAATATTTTCCATGTAACAATAGTATACAAGTAATGTCAATTATGCTGTATGCTAAATATTTGTAAATACCATTATTTGTTTGTTTCCTGTCTCCAGAAATATAGTTTTCTACCGTCGCTGTTGGTGCTCATGCTATTTTATTTCAAATTGTTGAGATTTATTTCTATACATGAAATTATTTGTACTTCATATATTGATTTTAGGTACTTGTCTTGTCTTGATGATGTTTGTTGAATTGAATTCACACTTGTTTATCGAATTGAATTCACTTTTTTCTTCTAAAAGATGAATACTGTATTCTGATTATTAAAGGATTTGTCTTCATTTTGACTGCGTTAACGTCAGCATGATCGCTGTTGGCAACAATCATACCCACTCTCCATAAATGACGATGTTTGTTGCCAACCACGTTAATACTATTGTATATGCAGTCAAAATGATAATCAATCCGTATATTTACATCCCGGATTTTGTTTAAGACAGAGTAAAGCCTATAACTACAGGCACTGTAGTTGCTAGGCTAAAAAGACTATGTATACGCTAATGTATAAGCAATTGGACTTTACAGAGGCGAAGAAGAGAAAGATGTAAACATTTAAAGTGTGAACACGATTAAGGTACTATTTAATGCATTTTGAAATGTATAGAATTAACTAGCTTCAAGCATGTACTAATTACTGTGAATTTCCTGTAAAGCAACTTTCTTTCGTTAATAAGGTAAATTTGCTAAAGTTTATCACTGAATAATTATTCACGTAGATACTATTCAGATATATTCCAATTCAGGTTAGGAATTTAAAAAATTAACATAAGTGAACAATGATTTGGAACTCAAATCGCGAAATTTATTAGCTGCGAAATAAAGTTGGTTGAATAATATTCAATGTGAAAACAAGACCTTTCGTTACTGATGACTGCCTTTATAAAACAATAAAAAAGAAACAATTGTGTAATCATCCATTGGGCCCAAGTTACTGATGCAAACATTTGATTTTAGTCTGGATATGTACATTAATGGAATATTTTTTGCTACTTTCAATAAAAATGTGTGATCACTGTTGTCCAAGACCTGGCATGTACCTCTATCTGACTTGTGTATCAGGTTTTATATCTTATAAATCATATCTTGTAATGTTTGTTTTTCAAAGTGGCATAGAGAGAATCGGTGTAAGTAAATTGAAATTGAATAAAAGATTGATTTTAACCACAATTAACTGGATTTGAATGTTGATTTAATAGTTCAACGACACAATTAACTTATTCATCCCTGAAGACGTGTATGAAATCTCCCAAGACAGAAGTTGGAACAGTTCATTATAAAATTTCAGGGGTGAATGAGTTTATAGTGCCCATCATCAGTCTGTCTGTCTTCTGTTATGATATGTTCTAGTTATAGATTTCTCAACGATTCTAACCTTTAGTCATAGTCATTCTTTGGGGAAGTGGATTTGTATAATAGTGACATTAAATATGCTACGAATGTTTTTTTATCTCTATCAAAATATGGAGACAAATTAGTATTTTTCTTCAGTTACAAAAGTTACTTACCAAGTACTTTACACCATTGAATTCCACTATTGAAAAGTTTGAACTTCTTTTTTTACTTCAAGATGAAAATATTAAAAACAATTAATTGCGTCCCGAAAGAAGGCCATGGCACTAGATGGAATGAAGTACTGATTGCGCATACACCAAAAGCAAAATAGATAATTGTACCTGGTATATGTATTTTTGTGTTGATTAGAGACATATATGCACGATTAAACTTGAGTAATTGTTCAAATGAAGTCGATTGGAAACGTTCAACTATCTTCCTTGTAAAATGTATAGCATCTGATTGTACTCGTCCTGTCATCAGATGTTGACAAACTAGTGACTAGTGTAACAGAGTCAATACGAGCAACTTCTATAGATATTGAAGTCCGATGATTATGCATTGGATATGAACATTGTGGAGACTGGTGTTGCAGACAAAAATATGAAAAAGTCGAGTTCTATGTAAAAGGCGACTAAATTAGGATATTATATTTTCTCACCTAACTAGCTAACATCTCACTTTTGGCCTACTGTTGATGTGCTCGCCTCTATGAAGTAGGCTCTGTCCCTTGCCGAGACTCACCAAAGTCTTAGGTGGTAGTTTCTGCTCCTGTTTAGCGCTCAGCATATCAGCATATCGGGATTGGAACGACTGGTTCGCTCGTTGTCAGTGGGATGTGTTGTTTGGTGTCTTAGGCAGCATGCTTCAGTGATATAGCACAAAATTTCACTACACAAGAAGACACAACACGAATATACCGCAGTCTCCCAAAACATGCACCATATACGCTACACGCCGCATACATGGGAGGGCCGTCCTTACATGACCCTGGCTGTTAATCGGACGTTAACTAGTCAAACAAATAAACTATCTTGAACAACACATTTTGTCCGGACAACTCCTAAACTTGGTAGCAATGTTGGAGACCCTTTGTAAGTGATGCATGTTTGTTTCGTTTGATAAGATTTTGGTCGTCACTTTACAATGTACATGGGTTTATTTGTTTTAGAAAAAATGTCCGGACAACTCCTCATAAATTACTGGGTCAATGTTATGAAAATTACAAAGTAACAAAATTGAACACTAATTAAAATTACTGTTTTTCTGGAAAATTGCGTGTTCAAACTATCCGGAGGTTTATTGTATACAAGTTAACGAAATTTCGAATCAGCAAAACTTTGAACAATTTCTCATTGTTCCTCAGTTACAGTATAAACATTTGCATTCTCTCAAACAATTTCGGTAACGGGATCGGCCCCGATTGTTTGGTATCTAAAAATTCGTATCAAAACAAAAATGATAGGGGTACATGCTAAAACGCTTCAAAAACTCGATATTATTTCAAAACAAATGAAATTATCGAGTTTTTGAAGCTTTTAGCATATACCCCTATCATTTTTGTTTTGATAAATTTTCCGGAAGTAGATACCAAACAACGGTGTTTACCATGCAGTGAGTTTGCAGTCTGCTGAAGTCTATCTTCTGTAGAAATGCTTAAGTTTTTTATAGTGTGATAAAAGTGATTGCGCATTGATATATATATAATAACATGTATTATCAAATAGACCATTTTCCGTCAATGACGGAATTCGGACTCTCTCGGTTTGGTTTTAATCCTTTATAATCGCCAAACGACAGACGACAATAGACGCACCTTCCGAATGTACATTTGTTTACAGTATGGAGCGAGACTAATGACTTATATATTTTTGCTTTACATCATTTGTACTATCAGTGAGGGGATCTTACGTAATATTTTTAAAAAGTTGAGCTTCTGAAACTGTGTGCAGGCAGTGAACATCTACACGATCTATTATAAATTAGATCTAGATTTTAATTTACGATCATCCAAACATTTATCTTGTATGATATTTTTTGACTACCGTTTCTACCAATGTCTGATATGACAAATGAGATCGGGACCTATAGGGAGTGGTGAGGTTGCGATTATTTGTTGGGACAGCAGGCATGCTAATAAGTTTGATCTTCAAACATTTACTGGCAACATTTGAGGTTTATTGTATACAAGTTAACGAAATTTCGAAATCAGCAAAACTTTGAACAATTTCTCATTGTTCCTCAGTTACAGTATAACATTTGCATTCTCTCAAACAATTTCGGTAACGGGATCCGGCCCCGATTGTTTGGTATCTACTTCCGGAAAATTCGTATCAAAACAAAAATGATAGGGGTACATGCTAAAACGCTTCAAAAACTCGATATTATTTCAAAACAAATGAAATAATATCGAGTTTTTGAAGCGTTTTAGCATATACCCCTATCATTTTTGTTTTGATACGAATTTTCCGGAAGTAGATACCAAACAACCGGGTCCGGATCCCGTTACCATGCAGTGAGTTTGCAGTCTGCTGAAGTCTATCTTCTGTAGAAATGCTTAAGTTTTTTATAGTGTGATAAAAGTGATGCGCATTGATATAAATATAATACATGTATTATCAAATTACGCAAATTTACTAAGTTTTGCGGGTTACTGTAAATAAAAGATATCTCAATTAATCCAAATATTGCATTCTGACTAAAAAGGGTTTTTTTTATCCCCCGCCGGGGGGATATACAAATGGGTTCCGTCCGTCCGTCTGTCCGTCCGTACGAATGGTTTCCGGAGCATAACTCTAAAACCAGAAGAGATATTTCCACGAAACTTCATAGACACATTGGTCTTATGGTCTAGTAGTGCCTTTTGCTATTTTAAGGTTTTCATTTTTTTGCACTTTTTTCCGTAACCATGGAAACATTGCTGAAAATATCATATTTTTGTACCAGGTTCGTTTCCGGAGCATAACTCTAAAAACCAGAAGATATATTTCCACGAAACTTCATAGACACATTGGTCTTATGGTCTAGTAGTGCCTTTTGCTATTTTAAGGTTTTCACTTTTTGTACTTTTTTCTGTAACCATAGAAACATTGCTGAAAATGGCAGATTTTTTGTGTAAGAATCGTTTCCGGAGCACAACTCTAAAACCAGCAGAGATATTTCCATGAAACTTCATAGACACATTGTTCTTATGGTCTAGTATAGTCTGGTTCCCTGCTGCGAATGCTCCAATAGCGCAGAGCTATCGGAGCATTCGCAGCAGGGAACCAGACTAGGTCTAGTAGTGCCTTTTGCTATTTTTAGGTTTTCATTTTTTGCACTTTTTTCCGTAACCATGGAAACATTGCTGAAAATATCATATTTTTGTACCAGGTTCGTTTCCGCAGCATAACTGGAAAACCGGTTGAGATTTATGCACGGAACTCCATAGGCACATTATTCTTATGGTCTAGTAGTGCCTTTTGCTATTTTAAGGTTTATTTCATACTTAGTAATTATTTCAAGGATGATATTTTAGGGACCATCTGGATGTTTCCAAAAAATTGCAAAAATATCATCCTTGATGAAAAAAGCTGGATTTTCTCAATGTCCAACATACAAATATACACAGTACACGTATGTTTGACTTTCTTGTTACTGCAGAATTGAAATGTCGGGACATCAGTAAAGTTTTATGTAAATGTATATGATATAGTTAATTAGATACATGCATATCTACATGTGTATTGTTACATGTATCATCCTATAAAATTGAACGGTTTCTTGTGATATATTCTCTATATAGCTACATAAGTTCACATGCCAACATTACAAGCATTATTGTCTTGATTGGGTTCTCCTAATAACGACAGATGTAGAAGTTTTTTTATGATTTTAACTAATTCTTGAAATTGAAACAGTTGGTAAAAAAAACAATTTGCTCTTCCTGTGACACTTGTCCTTTGTTCTTTATTCTTATATTAATGTTGAAATTTATATATTGATATCTCTCTATTTCCCCACTTTTGACAAACTATAGGTAGCTCAGGTAAACGAATACAGGTAAGCACAGGTGAAAATTATTATGAAACTGACTATAATTGGTTTTCCATTGTTCTCCTATACCAACACTTTTCTTTGTTCTCTATGAGAACACACCGGAAGTTATGTAACTACACATCGTACACGGTACACCATTGAATGCACACAGACAGAATACAATTCACGGATGTGTGTGATGTTACACATGACTACATCCTGTAAGTGTACGTGTTTATTACTTCGTGGTGTCAGAGTACAACGTTCCCGCCGCCACTGTATGGGCGTGTAGTCGCAATGGCTACATGCAAACAGGTTGCTGTCAGAGCGAAGGGAAATCCAAAGTGTACATTCCATAAAAATAAGGATGTACTGTTACATTGTGAAGATTGTAACATCCTCATCTGCCTCACTTGTAGCCTTTCCACGCACCAGGGGCATGGACTTGTGGAGTTAGCCGACATCATGCCACAACGAAAATGCGTACTACAAGATTTTATCAATGATACCGAGAGTAAGGATCTTGTACAACTTCAAAACGAAATTGATTCCATCGAGGAGAAACTGGCAGAGAACGAAGCCAAGGTTAAAGACTGTGGCCTTCGAGTGAAACAAGAGGCGGAAATATGGAAACAACAAATCGATGTCCTTTCCGAGGAGTATATATCGAATTTCCACAAGATGGCGGAGGAAAATCGAGACTTGCTCTTGCAGTACAAAGATGAACTCCAGCAAAGGTACAATGCCTTAGTTGAT
The DNA here is from genome assembly GCF_041381155.1 of Argopecten irradians. Taxonomy (NCBI): domain Eukaryota; kingdom Metazoa; phylum Mollusca; class Bivalvia; order Pectinida; family Pectinidae; genus Argopecten; species Argopecten irradians. Next base: position 16,995,832 of record NC_091139.1, on the reverse strand, counting down.
CAGGTAAAAGAATGCAAGCAAATTTTGCAGTCCGGAAACTCGGTCGAGGTGTACGATGAAACGTCTAATATATCTACTGGAGATGTGACACTTCCAGATGAACCAGTATTGCGTGAAGTAGATTTCCAACCTTCTGAATTCGAAGATATTACTGAAGAATTGAGAAAGGTTTTTGGCAAGTTTACTTCCTCTTCTTTGTCGACGGTAGAAGGCAACGTCACATCATCTGAAGATATTAGTAAACCATTTCCAGTTGAAGAAGTTTCTTCCAGTGCCGGTATGCATGCAAAAAAACCCGTGATACAGTTCAGGACTTCGATGAAATGTTCTTCCATCTGTCCAACAACATCCGGTGTGTGGCTACGACAACACGAAGCTAAAGAGATGCAGCTAGTTGACTTTAAGGGTAAAGTGAAGCAGAAGATAAAATATGATTTAACGATTAGGAGAATCAGTGTTTCGCCAAAAACAAACAATGCATGGTTTGCCACATATAAAACAGTGAATGAAGTAATTGCTGGATCGAAATCTCCCACTCGAAGATTTAGCGTAAATGACACTGTGAGTTCTTTCTGTGTCACAAATGAGGACACTGTCGCTGTTTGTGATCTGAATGCAATAAAAATCTACACACGAGAAGGCCAAGAGGTACACTCAAACAATCTTGAAGGGAGGATGTTTCCATTGATGTATATGTCACAATGTCCGGTAAAATGCAATTTTGCGATAGGGGTGTCGAGATCTACGCTCAAAGATGGCGATGAACGGCGTAAAGCTATTGTCGTATTCAGCAAAACGCTCGATTTCTTGTTTGAATATACCGGTGAGAAATCTGGAGGGAAGTCATCGTTTAATCCACGGTTTGCTACCTATGACAACAGGGGCAACCTGGTAATTGTGGACACATCTGGTTCGATACAGTTGGTCAGTGGATCAGGACAGCCCATACGGACACTGCAGAAAATCTCGAGGATCACAGCGGTGGGATTAGAGTTTGGAGGGGATGTCCTGTGGATATGTCGCCTTGTGGACAAAGGTGGGTTATTTGGGAAACTCACTAGTGCTGAGGAGTCTGAAATCAGAGCTATCAAGTACTACGACTAAGTCAGCCAATCAAAGAGGTGTACGGAACCACACAACTGAGAGGACTCGTAAATGGTATCGAATCATTGCGGTTGACACAAAACAACTCATAGCTAGTATACGTTTTATTCTTCAATGTTTTTAGTTTATCGAACACTACGCCTCAGACTGATTAATACATCTGATAAGTTGTGGTAGATCGTCTTTGTATAAGGAAGTTTGAGATTCAGCGAATATGATTCCAATTGAATTAAAGACGAATTTCTATCATTTGAAGACAACTTATGTAAACGGAGGCATTTTGACGATTTTATTTGGCACGTAAAGCAATATGTTTAGAGACTTTCTTCATTGGACGTGTTTCACAATGCACTATGTAAAACGGAATATGTTTTGAACGCCACGTGAAAGTTAACTAAATTGTGTTTAGTCAAAGACAAACTAGAGAAATCAATTGGGACTTAATTAGTAATTAAAATTACATATATATAATTTCTTAAAAAACAAGAGGCCCATGGGCCTTAACGGTCATCTGACTATTAGTACAATACAACATAGTCGTTTAAAGATTTTAGCCTATTTGACCCCTGTGACCTTGATTGAAGGTCAAGGTCCTTCATTTGAACAAACTTGGTAGCCCTTCCTCCCAGCATTTTACATGCCCAATATCAGTACCCATGGCCTTCTGGTTCTTGAGAAGAAGTCATTTAAAGATTTTAGCCTTTTTGACCCCGTGACCTTGAATGATGTTCAAGGTCATTTATTTGAACAAACTTGGTAGCCCTTCATCCCAGCATGCCACAGGCCTAATATCAGGTCTCTAGGCCTCTTAGTTATTCACAAGAAGTTGTTTAAAAGATTTTAGCCTATTTGACCCCTGTGACCTTGAATGAAGGTCAAGGTCATTTATTTGAACAAACTTGGTAGCCTTTCATCCCAGCATCCTACGGGCCCAATATCAGTACCCTGGGCCGTGTGGTTCTTGAGAAGAAGTCGTTTAAAGATTTTAGCCTATTTGACCCCTCTTACCTTGAATAAAGGTCAATGTCATTTATTTAAGCAAACTTGGTAGCACTTCATCCCAGCATGTCACAGGCCCAATATCAGTACCCTGGGCCTTCTGGTTCTTGAGAAGAAGTCATTTAAAGATTTTAGCCTATTTGACCCCCGTGACCTTGAATGAAGATCAAGGTCATTCATTTGAACAAACTTGGTAGCCCTTCATCCCAGCATGCCACAGGCCTAATATCAGGTCTCTAAACCTCTTCATAATTCACAAGATGTTGTTTAAATGATTATAGCCTATTTGACCCCTGTGACCTTGAATGAAGGTCAAGGTCATTTATTTGAACAAACTTGGTAGCCTTTCATCCCAGCATCCTACGGGTCCAATATCAGTACCCTGGGCCTTGTGGTTCTTGAGAAGAAGTCGTTTAAAGATTTTAGCCTATTTGACCCCTGTGACATTGAATAAAGTTCAATGTCATTTATTTAAGCAAACTTGGTAGCCCTTCATCCAAGCATGTCACAGGCCAAATATCAGTACCCTGGGTCTTCTGGTTCTTGAGAAGAAGTCATTTAAAGATTTTAGCCTTTTTGACCCCCGTGACCTTGAATGATGTTCAAGGTCATTCATTTGAACAAACTTGGTAGCTCTTCATCCCAGCATGCCACAGGTCTAATATCAGGTCTCTAAACCTGGCCGTCTGTTCTTGAGAAGAAGTCCTTTAGAAGATTTTAGCCTTTTTGACCCATGTGACCTTGAATAAGGTTAAGGTCATTCATTTGAACAAACTTGGTAGCCCTTCCTCCCAGCATGTCACAGGCCCAATATCAGTACCCTGGGCCTTCTGGTTCTTGAGAGAAGAAGTCGTTTAAAGATTTTAGCCTATTTGACCCCCCTGACCTTGAATGATGTTCAAGGTCATTTATTTGAACAAACTTGGTAGCCCTTCATACCAGCATGCCACAGGCCTAATATCATTCTCTAAACCTCTTCATAATTCGCAATATGTTGTTTAAAGATTTTAGCCTATTTGACCCCCGTGACATTGAATGAAGGTCAATGTCATTTATTTAAGCAAACTTGGTAGCCCTTCATCCCAGCATGTCACAGGCCAAATATCAGTACCCTGGGCCTTCTGGTTCTTGAGAAGAAGTCGTTTAAAGATTTTACCCTTCGGGTCAAATGACCTAAAAAGATATTCAATTGATTCGTATCTTGAACCTGGAAACATGGACTTTATCTAATTTCATTTCGATTGTTTTAAATTGACATATGAAACCCACCAAAATAAATGGAAAATTAACTTGTTTTTAACATAAAAGCTTTATTTCATGTTAATACCTTTACTTCTACTCAATGGATCTTTCTTAAATTTCAAATATGAGCTCTCCTAAGTTGTGCATATTCTATTTTGGGACCGATCGGTCAATCAGATGGTCGACAGGCAGCCATCTTGGATTTTGATAGTTGTCAAACTACAATTTCTCAGAAAGCATTGAAGGTATTTGTCTCAAATTTCATATGCAGGTTCCCCTAGGACCATAGTTGTGCATTTTGCGTTTTTTGGGACCGATCGGTTAAAAAGATGGCAGACAGGCCGCAATCTTGGATTTTGATAGTTGAAGTTTGTTACCGCTATTTTTCTGAAAGTACTGAAGCGAGCTGTCTTAAATTGTATATGTAATATACAAAGTTTGAAAAGCAGATACAACTCAATTTTCAGACATAGGTGATTCTTTGGTGGGCGCCAAGATCCCTCTTGGATCTCTCGTAACCTATTTTCATGATTTTCAAAGATCGATTTTAACGTTACTGTTGGATCACATTTGGTTTAAATCAGCATTGTTCGTGGGCAAATTTCCGTTATGAGTGAAAGAAACCCTTTCTTAAATGACCTTTTTTTCATAAATAGTTTCGCCGTTTTATCACTCGCAGCGTTACAAACGTTGACGTCGTTTTGTAAGTAATAGGCCATTGTTAAAAAAAAATAGGAATTATATACACGTAAGACTAGAGCATATGGTACTTAACAATACACAATCAAGAAGATACGACAATAAACACACGAGAAAATGAGTGTTAAACAAAAATTTTAATAAAAAAATGATCATAATCGCTCAACAACTTATAACTTCAAAATTTGAACAGAACTGCACAGATCTTGCTTGACTTTGCAAGATAACTGATTTTGGTCCAAGAGTACTATCACAGTCGCAAACATTAACATCCTTTGTTCAACGCGAAAGACTATCTATCATACATATATAAGGCACTGTACTGCAGTGTAAATTGTCCGTCGAGACTTCCTTCCAACTGTTATCTTAATTTTGCCGAGAAATGTGCCCCTCTCTACTCAATCTCGTCAAAGCGGTCAGCTCGCACACGAATATGGTACTTTGTTATTATGAAACTAGGTTTCATAAAGAAATGGATCAGAAATCTTCGTTCATGGATTGCCGTCGTAGATGTGAAGCTTTTTAAAGGCTAGTTATCTGCTGATTACAAGACCTCGAAAAACTCAAGTTGTGATCGAATTGGGACTAGAACGATTGGTTTATAGCAAGAAAATTGATTCTGTATATTTGGGAGTTGAAAGTCTTCTAATTGTGGGTAACTTAATGTATGATGTCATCTTTCACTTTATACTATGCATACTTTCAGGATGTTGAATGTAATAAAATGTTGCTTAAGTTCCAGCTTTGGAATAAATGTACAACTAAACATAAAATACAGTGTACGAAATATGGCGATCTACCATTTGAAACCATTTGTGATCTTGTAGTATTGTTTCTGTTCGTTTCTGTAACCCATTGGCATGGCGCTGACCTTGAGTGGTGGGAGCTGGTCACTGTCTTTGTAAATGTTGATGAACTGGACAGTCGGGGCATTACCATTTTTAGTAGAGTCTGTTCTACTCTGTGCTCCACGGATAGGCGGAAGCCGAACACTCTCGATGGCGGTGGTTTCCAAGGACGGCGAAGCTTGTACCTTTTTTGAAGATTCTATCTGTTTTAGCAGTGATCCATATTTCAAGCTTGAAGACTCGGACATCAGGGTGTTTTTCGGAGCTATTTTCTTTCCGCTGGGTTTGAAGCCTGGTTGTGGAATCCATGATTCTCCTTGTCCTAGAGAATATTTGGAACGCTGAAAATGACAGGGTTCTCTCCTCTTCTTTTCCCGTGTTAGAAACTTTCCCTTGTTTTCAGGTACAGCTTTTAATGGTGGAAGCGCATATTTTGGAGATGCGTCCTTATTATCACTTGTGACTTTGTTATTCCTTTTTGAGGCGGATTTCTTTCCTTTCTTTTGCTTATCTGTTGAAACAGAAAAAATACTGAATTTGACTAAGACTGCTAAATAGAAATTCCTCAAAGTCAAAGTCTTAGATTTTCATCACATCTGTAGATTGCTCATTTACTTACATGTTGTTCATTAAATGATTTTAACGATATGTTGTGTTTATTAGCGAACCATTGTCGTGATAGCCAGAAAATTTTCTAATTTTCGTCCTTTTCATTTTTATCTCTGAATTTTATTAACACTGGGCAAGAATTATAGAATGTTTTCCTGTCAACAATGTCACCAAGATTTGTTAGCGACTAAAATTTTGATTTGCAGTTGATATTATTGTTAAATTTTAGTATATTACGTATCTTTCTAATAAACACAATGTACGGAATTAATTGATCAAAATTTCAACACTTTGAACACACACCGTTGATCTCAAGCTAGCTTTTCGATTTGGCTTTAATTTCGTGGTTGTATTTATAAATATAATCTGAACAGAAACTTGCTGTATACAAATAATTTCAGGACATAGTATACAACTACAAAGGAAATATCACTGGAAGTGATTTAAATCTCAAGCACCTCAACATAAACAAACAAAAAATGATCAATGATAAAACATACAAATACTCAACCAATTTAATTGATATTTAGGCCTACCTTTTTGTTCCACCTGAAGAAGCATTGAGGCTTCCTTTGGAGACTTCGGGCGGATGTATACATGTTCTGGTTCAGTTCCCGGATTAGGAGATCCCGGAATGGGAGACATGACATGGACAGACCCGAAGTTCCCGTAGTACATCTTTGTTTCACCAATCACCAAACATTTATCATTCATAGTCTTCTTCAGTTTTTCACATTTAGACGATACCTGAAATGACGTCACATTTTTCGTCTCGTCTTTTTCTTCCATGACCATAATTTATCGCAAGATAACGAGCTTAAAGTTAAGCAACGATGAAAAGCAGCCGGCGTTATTGTCTGAAGCGTAGCTATGGAGGGAATTATGGGTATGCCAATTATGTCGTTTTATCTATTATGACGTCATGATCATTGTGACGTGATCGAAAAGGTAGATCACTATCAGTATCACCAAGCTGTTGACGCATGTCACAAAAGCCGGGAATATATCAAATCATCAATGCTCGCTAAAAGTGACATATTCTCTAATATAGGTTATATGGGGCGAAGTAACCCACGATGGAACGTCTAAATAGCTCTCTTACTACCACCCCTTTTTCTGTCTCTGTAGTCTTCAACGGAAATCTTTGCAGGCCTATGATCGGTTCGGAGCTGTCTCCAGTTTTCCTATGAGATAGTCCATGTGTGTATTTAATGTCATTTCATTTAGAGTAACCCCTGGAGTATCGAGGATGCAAAGGCTCTCAAATTGTAATCTATAAACCAACATGCAGATGGACTGACAGATAGACACGGAGAAGAAAAACACTATATATCACCCCAGTTTAAACACTGGATGCAATGCATGTACCGTGAAAATGATATTTGAACATATTGTTTTCCGTTCGAAATGATATTGTCAAATTACATTCATTTACACAATTCATATGTCATCTTCGGGTAATAAAGATACTGCGTGTTAAATCTAATTCTTTTGTCTACAGAGACGATCTACCACACATTACCAGTTGACTTAATCAGTCTGAAGCAAAGTTAACAAACGTTGAAGACGTTAGACTAACGCATACGACACATGAGTTGTTTTGTGTCAATCACAATGATTCAATATCATTTGCGAGTCATCTTTGGGCGGTTCCGTACACCTCTTTGACTGGCTGACTTAGTCGTAGTATTTGGTGGCTCTGATTTCAGACTCCTCAGCACTAGTGAGTTTCCCAACTCACCCACCTTTGTCTACGTGGCGACATATCGACAGGACATCACCTCCAAACTCTAATCCCTCCGCTGTGATCCTCGAGATTTTCTTCAGTGCCCGTATGAACTGTCCCGATCCAATGACCAATTGTATGGAACCAGATATGTCCACGGTTACCAGGTTATCTCTCGTGTCATATGTAGCAAACCGCGGATCTTCCTTCCAGATTTTCACATGTATATTCAAATATAAATCAAGCGTTTTGCTGAATACGGCAATACTTTTACACCATCCATCGCTAGGACCGTTTTCGATTATGCGGTTTGACTGGCTGGTTCTACTTGTTCGTTTATAAGTTAAAGACTGATCTTGCGATTTCATATTGTTTTCAGTCGAGCTTTGACAAAGCCCTTAAAGGCCTGTATCATAAACTCCAAGTCCGTCAGGATTTATACTTGAAATAATGACTTTTACAAACGGTCGAACCGGTTGTTCCGAATAAACGAAAACGGCACTGGTTGCAATTTGGACTTGACTTCTGCTAAATTGGATGTTTCCGGACATTGTGATATATACATCGGCGTGACCATTTTTCTTCTAATTTGTTCGAGCGTGTCTCTTGACCTTCACGTGTGTAGAAGTTACATACAACTACATTGTTTTCTTCCGTCACACAGAACCAACTCCCAGCATTGTCTACGCTGAATTGGAGAATTTAACCCAGCTGTGACTTCATTGATTGTTTATATCCAACAAACCATACATTTTTTGTTTTTGGCGAGACACTCATTTCTCTAATATCGGTGTGATGTTTGATATTCTGTTTCACCTTACCCTGAAAGTCAACTAGTAGTATCTCTTTAGGACGATTCTCACGCGACACCTTCGGAGGTTTCGTATGCATACTGGTACTGAAAGAACCTTTTTTTCAACTGGAAATGGATAAATAAATGTACCAGAACCTTTCTCAACTCTTCAGTAATGTCTTCGAATTAAGAATGTCGGAAGTCTGCTTTACGCAATATACAAACTGGAAGCTTCAGCTCTCCAGGCGTATACCTCGACCGAGTTTCCGGCCTGCAAAATTTGTTTGCATTCTACCTCTGTTGGAGTTCGTCCTTGTACTGCAAGAGCAAATTTCGATTCTCCTCAGCAATCATTTTGAAGTTCGATATATACTTCTCGGAAAGGACATCGATCTGTTGCTTCCAGATCTCGGCCTCTTGTTTCACTTGAAGTATTTTGCGTAGTTCAATAGAGGATCTGACAACATCCCATAAGGGGTCATGTTCGGATGACCTTTTACCACGTGTACTTCAGATCAAATATATTTTCTACACATTGCTACGTCAATTAATAACGCTATTTCGTCCCAGTATACATGTACATTAAGCTTTTTGTGCAGTTTGGGCGAGATGACTGTGTACACGAAAATAATTTGGAAAGCTTTTTCAGACTTTTTCGTCCCCAGTCAAGATTCTGGCAGTGCCAGTTTGATTGGCCATTTCCAAAGGTCATCTTGACGTGACCCCTAATTGGATGTTGTCAGATCATCATATCAAACGTAGTGATAATAAGGATCCGTATTTTAATCAGATTGCGTAGTTCACTGGCGGCTGCCAGTTTTTCCCCGGCTGAAACGATTTCGTTTTGAAGTCGCAAGCGACTTAATACTTTCGATGTTATTACAGTACGGATTTCCGTTGTACAAGTCCATGCCCCTTGTGCATGTAATATTACAATCTTCACAATGTAACAGTACATCCTTGTTTCTATGGAAGTTACACTTTGGATTGCCTTCGCTCTGAAAGCAACCTGTTGGCCTGTAGCCATTGCGACTGCACGCCATAAAATGGCGATGAGCTGCCAAGTAGGAAGTTCATGTAGTTATAAAATAAACATACACATATCCATGACCTAAACAGATATATGGTAGATAAAACAAACTAGATGTACTTATATCCATGATTTTGTAACATAACATACGTGTCTCTATCTGCATACACTATACGACATTATAAGACATTTTGTAACAAGCTGTACGACCATTCCTACTGAGAGATACTTTTATGACGAAAGTGATTGATTATTATGGTACCCAGCCAAATATAATAATGTCTGACATTTCCGAAGAACTTTTCAGACAATATTCAAAGCTAAAATTCCCGATTTCGAATTTGAATATGATGAACTGTTAGATCAATTTACAAAGGATTGTGCGTATTTCCTCAAAAAGTCAGCAGAAATCTACTTTCGCGATGCTGTGACATGAGCTTTATCAACAAGCATGTAAAGTAATGTGCATGTAGTCGCGAGATTTTATCGCTAACTGAACTTTGATATGAACTTTTAATGTAAATGTTCTGCTCCAATATAAACGCAATGTATATCTTTTTTCATTTCCATGTAATCTCAACTTTTGAGGAATAAAGAATGATGTTGATGATGATGTATGATTTTCACAGAATGAGTTAAACCACTTAGGAATGAGTTTTAGCTGATCTGGGCAATGTTTCAAATTAAGTTAAGTTAAGTTAAGATTTAGGACTATGTGAAACGGGCCCTGCTTCAATTAGATCTGTGTATTTTCTGTTCAAAATGACGTTTTCAAAGGCGCGATAAAACACAATTTCGTGCTATACTTGCCTTGATTATCAAAAATAATCGCGAGGAATAAAATGAGACTGAAAAGGAGGATTTATTTCTTCTTATTTGGCACACATCTGGCCTAATTAAATTAGACCGTACGCTTTCTTTTCTTCTTCTAAAAAATAGCTGCAGTGACCTTCAAATCGACCAGTGACCTTGTGCGCTAAACCTGTCTATTAGGCTTTTTTTATTGTTATATATATATTTTTTGCCTACTATTTTATAGACATTTTTTGGTAAAGCATAGTAATATAGGCAGGGTTTAGCGGACTACATGCAGTGACCTCGAATTACAGTGTCTAAGATGTTTGACTCTGTTTCTGTGTGAAGTTTGATGAAAATCCTTAAAAAAACAAGAGAGCGTTGATTTCAAATTCAATTTTTAAAACTGGTAAGCTGGTAAGGGATTCAAATCAGTGATCGTTCTAATTGATCTACAAACCAGGCAATGTCAAGAAAATCTAGTTAAAATAAAATCATCACAATCTTTTTAACATAGTCAGTTCCAGATACATGTAACGTCTTCTTCTTTGAGTCGTCACGGTGATCTGTAGGGGTGCAAGGGTGTGAAGGGATTAAATGTGATTTTTTAAAACCTTTTAGTATTTATGATAACACATGTGTGCAAAACTAGCTTCTAATAGGGACAAATTAAAAACCATGTGTTTTTTTTTTTACTAAATTCAGAAAGGATACTCCATTTAGATCATTTTTAAAGACATTTATCCACATTTTTCTTTTATATCTTGATAAAAGTGGTTACACATAAGACGTGACTTCAAATGAAGGGAAATATAACAAAAAGGTACTTAAAACTGTATTCAGGTTTCTTTCGTCAACAAAATAAGATGTTTAACATATAATATTCAGTGGGTTTTTTCAGAAGTGAGGCCAGGGTTAGTCGACTTTTATGAAACGGGGTATACCTTGATCGTATCGTTATTTTGCCTCATAAATCTGGAAAAGACTATAACCGGAAGCAGTATTCTGCTGTGGATAAAGTTCACTTTTTAGAGGCGACACTTCAATTTTTGACAGCGATGTAACATGTGATTTCTGATTCATATTCAAGTTGGAATGAGCGGGTCATCACCCAACAGTAGCAGTAGCGATGAGAAGTCGCCTCTTACTGTAAATGACGACGAGATCAGAGAGGAATCGGAGTGAGTATCTGCCATAAAATGGTCCACCCTCTGTTTACATTGACCATAATTTTGATTGTTGTTTATTTTTTCCAATACTGTTTCCGTAACCGAAGGCTAATTGGACTTGTTGACCCCAAATTCATTGGTCATTCACTTGCTGAACTGAGGCCACACATCCATGCATATAGACTATATAAAGCGGTATTTTTAGCATTGCATAGATTTATAGTAATATGTAAGCTTGCCTTCGTGCAATTGATGTGCAATGACAAAAACGACGGCGGGAAAATCCAAATCATAACTAGAGTCAACATATTTTCTGTCTCGATAAAAAATACATGTAAATCCATCCCTTAGGCCTATATGCACCAATCCCCTTTTTAGCATATATCCATGTACACGACCTACAAATTGTAGATCTAAACATATATAGTAATACATGTATAATATGTACAGTACTAAGTACAGTAAGGAATCAGCAATGCAATAATTTTGTAGGATTTAGCTGGGGTTTTTTTATTAAACCAAAAGAAGATTTTGAAATAAATGCTTAAAATGTTATTTATTTTATGAAGGTATCACAACATATTTTTGTATATACACAATGTATTTATTCTATTTTAAAACTTGTTAAAAAGTAATTAAAACTAGTGAATTTTGTCTTTCATTTACAGAGCCAATGATGATGGGAATGCCAATGGCAATAGCAGGAGAGTCAGGTATTGTAACAGGAGAATATACATGTAGTGATCACACGGGGCTGAACCAGAGACCTCTGAACACTAAGGCAATGCTCAATATATTGAACTACCTTGTCACCATGCAATAATGATCAGCTAGTCCAGTCAAATCCCGCAATAGTATTACATGACTATAATAATTATTTAGAACCAATTAAAACTAAATGCAGTAGCCTAAAGTGTATATTATATACATTATACAAGGGTTTCAGCAACAATAAACATAACCATATTATGAAATGGTAGCCAGCTAGGACATTATAGGAAAATATCACTGATATTATAACAGTGTTCTTCCACCTAGGATTTTAAAAGAGCAGGGTGGGGCTTCGGACCATTGATTTGTAAATATTAATAATGACCGACTAATTAGACTTATGTGCTATCCACTACACCACGCTTGAATGTATGTTAGCAAGCATCGGTGGCTCAATTACCACCAGACCCAAATCATTATCAGTCACCTCCGCAGTTGCCTAAGCACAGGTGAGGGGACACCTGTTAATGGTATTTTGTGCCAATTAGTGACTGATTGATTCTATATGTTAATGTTACATGGCTTCTAATGTTCTGAGTAGAAGGAATATTTAGAAAGAATATTAAAGAGAGGTTGGAAAAAGAGCCCTGCTGACCCGGCCTAACTGTAACACTAATTATTTCTCTAATGTTTATAATTAAATAAAAAAAATTCTGTTCCATGTGGATGTCATCAGTTTAAAAAAAACTTATTTATATATTATAGTGGTATGTGGAGAAATTAGGATTATACAATAACACATGTACAGTTTATATACAAGAATATTTCATATCATTTAGTGTGTATAAAGTTCTATTTACAATATCAAATGATTGGTTCATATTAAAATAAGAGTCATTCTTAAGATGAGAAACAAAAAAGGAAAGAAATAACAGAAAAAAATTAACTGAACTATCAAATTAGAAAAGAAAAAAAACATTGCATCACAGTTTAAGTAAAAATAAATGAAACAGCATTAAAAAAAATTCTGTTGAAAACAAGAAATTCGAAGATGATGCTTTATGGTAACCTGATATTAATGTACCATATATGTGTTGATATTTAATAAATATGTGACATTTTTTGATTATTAAATTCTTCAATTACAAATAAAATCTGCATAATTATCTTCATATGAACCTAGCTTTTTCTTATGTTGGTATTTATCTATATAAAGGACATTTATTTGTATCCAAGTGTGTAAACTTGAGGTGCTTTAGCTTGCTCCCATACAAACCAGGGTTCTTGGAGTACTTTATAATGTTACACCCTGAACTTTAAAACAAAATGCCTGTCTCTGTACGTATAATATGTTGTTATGTTATTGTTGCTAGGCGACCAGTGCAGTACTACTCCATCAACACACCGGATCATGACGCCAGTACAGTGGCTGTGGTCAGTCGTTACAAGTACTACTCCAGACTGTCTCCTTATCGGAACAGTAATTTTGTAAGTTAATCTGTCTCCCTCTACAAACATTTATTAAATAAAATTGTCTCCCTCTAATAGCAGTAGTTTTATACGGTAAGTCTTAGTACTGTCTCCTAACATATAGAAAAAGATCAATACTGTATTCACCATAAAACCAGTAGGTGGCACATTGTACATGTACAACTTAATTTTGTTGAGATCTACTGATTGAATGGTTTTAAGGAAAGTATTGTATTACTTGAATACCATTGGCTAGCAAAGTTAAAATTGTCTTCATTTAAGAACAGTAATTTTGTAAGTAAGAACACCTCAATTTATTAATTAACAGTATAGTTTAAGAGAAGACTTTTTTTTGTAAGATAAAATACTGTCATAAGAATCAAATCAACAAGTTTGTTCAGATCCAACATATTGCAGAAGCAGTTCATATTATTACTTTTATGATATTTGATCTATTTATAGCAAATGCCAGAGCATGTGGTCCCACCCAATTTCTTCAGTGTGATTTATGTGACAGTCCGAGGTGAACAAAACAGCATCATCACAATGTAAGTACATGTACCAAAGTCACTACGATAATTACATTATAAGATAGGGTTTATCAGTTTTATCTATTCTTATTTCATTTTGGTTTTAAGCTCAAAAAGAAGTTTTGATTGTTTCCATAGATATTTCAATAAAGTAGCCCAAAATTTGAACTTAAAACAAGAAAAAATAATTTTAGCAGTTTTAAATTGATTTTCACAGCCTATAATTGCATGCTGGCTTTAAGGGTATTATTACCCTATAAAGCTTAATTGTTATAATATAAAATGGCTAAAATTACCACTTTCAATTAGCTAGTACATCCTATTTGCATATTACAGAGTTATCTCCCCTTGCGGGTAGGTATTGATTGTAACGTCATGTGTTTGCGAGCGTTACGTCATACGTTAAAGGGAAAACGATGTGAATTGCACTTACAAAATAATGACGCAACAATCGATACCTCCACACAAGGGAGCTAACTCTGTAATATGTAAAGAGGGAATATATATACATGCAGTTGATTTGACTTTGCAGATTTTCACTATGGAACACTATGATGGGAACTTCTATCCTCAGTATGCCATGGGCCATAAGACAGGTATGTATTCAGTTTTAGATCAGTATGCCATTGACTTATCCTCGATACTCCAGGGGTTGTTATCATGAACATTATATCCACTCCTGGCCTATTTCATAGTAAAATTGAAGGCAGTTCAGGAGGAAAAAAATGACCAATCACAGGCCAGCAGAGGTTATAAGGTTACAGTGAGAGCAACGCCAAACTTCAAAGCAACACAGTGTACTGTTATATGATTCCTTTGATGTACATCAAATTACCTGTGTCTTCTGTTGCCTCAAGTTTTACTATGAGATACTCCAGGGGTGGATATTACGCCTGTGATAGTAACCTCTGGAACATCGTGGATATCCATTGACCATACTGAAAGACTTGTACATTTTAAAACCTGTTTGTTGTGGGCTATAACTGAGTTGATTTGACAAATCTACACCTTAATATATTTAGGTCATCGTGTGACGTGCACCATCCAATATTGGTAAACTTTTCAATAAAACGATTTGTTGTCAATAAATGAAAGGCCCACCCAGGGTACTCATATTGGGTCTTCAGCATGCTGGCATGAAGGGCTACCAAGTTTGTTCAAATGAATGACATTAACCCTCATTCAAGGTCACAGGCAAAAATCTTTTAAACAACTTCTTATCAATAACTAAGAGCCATTGAGATCTGGTATTTGGCTTATGGTATGCTGGGATGAAAGGCTACCAGATTGGTTGAAAGGAATTACCTTGACATTCATACAAGGTCACTGTGATCAAATAGGCTATTATATTTAATGACTAACTGTACTTACTGTGCTCTTCATTTCTGCTTTATGTTGTATTGTATTTATAGTCAGATGACCGTTAAGGCCTAATGGGCCTCTTGTGAATCTATGATATTTTGTAGGCTGGCTTTGTGACGGGAATTACGCTGTTAGTACTGATGGCTGGTCTGATGCTGTACACCAGTTACCGCATACTTACTGCTGTACAGGGCATGTGTAAGTTACCGTATACTGAACGTACTGTATAGAAATTTAATTTCAACAGATTTGTGTTGTCACCGAAATCTGAATTCTTAGCACCAGCAAAATATTTAGAAATCATTGATGTGCCTAAAAAACGTTATATCAAAGAATTCTAAGAATCTGTGAGCAGAGTCACAAAATAGAAAACTGTGAAATATTGATGCCATGAAATATGTAAAATATTGAATTCAATTTCCTAATGGTTGTTCCAGTATAACTCTTTGGTATGAAGGATTTGTTCATATTTCGGGCTAAACTTCTATACTGTATATTACCTCTCTTGAGAAAAAATATTGTTATTTGATGCTATTTTACTTTACTGAAAATACATAAGGACAAATAGTAAATTATCTTGAGGGTAAATGTTTATTATTTGATGTTATTTTAATGAAAATATATTTTAGCAAGTTAATGTAATCTAACAATTTTTCGACAGCGTCAGATTCCACGTCCGAGGCTCTAGATTTCTCTGATGTGTGTCAACACTACCTTGGTCGCTGGGCACAGATACTGGCGATTGTATCCTCACTCCTGACACTGATGGGCGGGGCCATCGTTTACTGGATTCTCATGTCCAACTTTCTCTACAACATTGTCACCTTTATATATCGTAAGTGTCACCACAAAAGCTAGATTATCTGTTACTTTTTTTTTTATACAAATACCACATTCGACCCAATACATGACCCCATCCCCATTAAAACCTCTCTCCTGATATTAGGACTGAACTTCACTTACTTTGATTTAAATTCAGACTGAAACTATAAAAATCATGTATGTTTCTCTACTTGATTTCTTTTGTAAATACAAAAATGGAAATCTAACAGTTTACTCTGTGCAAAAATTTTGTTAACCCAAATATGGTCTTATTAAATTTTCTATTGGAAAGTAATTAATGGACTCAATTAAGTAGTTTACATTCTTACTTGTATAAAGTAAGTAAAGTACCATCTTCCTAATGCTTGGTTTGGTAGTGTATTTAGAATTTATTCCTTTGGTCAAATTAGAAAAAAATATTTTAAAAAGATGATATTTGAAAATAATTGTATGCAACATGCTTTAGTTTCTTTATATACCTAGTATCATTTGTATTGTCACATTTCATGTGCTACAGATAAAGCTACTGATTCTACTGGGAACAATACGACACAGGATTCAAAAGATTACAGTAAGTATATTTGTATAATACATTAAAATCACTTTACTAATGGTATTGACTTTTTGATATGAGGCTAATTTCCATCATGATACCAAGCTGATACACTATAACGTTCAGTGAACTGAATGTTACACTAAGGTCGATAATTTAAAGTTGTAAGCTTAATTTAAAGCTGTAAAGTGGTCAGTCTTGGAAAGCTGTACCTATACATATATATGATATATATATGGAAAAATACTTGTGCCAGAGATGATTGGAGAACCATATTATAGTACATATTATATATCCCATAACCGTTGCCTACCTATGTCATATCAAGGGTACAAGGTGATATACATGTAATCATATCAATTGACTTTAGTTATTAAAGTGTAATAGTCGAATATGGTTCAAAGAAAACCAGTCTAAATGCGTTTATTGGCCTTTTCAAAAATAAATTCTCTCACATATTAATAAAACGGTCAAGTTCTGCTTAGTTTCCAGTTCTGACCCATTAAAGTAAAGAAAAGTTGAAAGCATTGAAAGCGAGGCTGCGTGGAAATGTAACCAAGGACATAGTGAGCCGGGAGGG
The DNA here is from genome assembly GCF_041381155.1 of Argopecten irradians. Taxonomy (NCBI): domain Eukaryota; kingdom Metazoa; phylum Mollusca; class Bivalvia; order Pectinida; family Pectinidae; genus Argopecten; species Argopecten irradians. Next base: position 16,978,790 of record NC_091139.1, on the reverse strand, counting down.
CGTTTTAGAATTCCCATACTTTAAATTAATTTCTTCGTACGCAGACAGATTTTGACGATAGATTTAATTTTCCCATTTCATAAGAAATTATACTGGATACATTCACACCATTTTTACCGACTTTAGCCATCCTTGCCCGACTGTTCACTTTAAGGTGTAAATTCAAAAAAAAAAAAAAAAATTGAATATGAAACCCCTTGTATCCATAAATTTGTGAAAAAGAGATACTGTTTGCATTTTATCATAAAATACACCAAATGAACAGTGATACAGTATTTCTAAAAATTACTCTGTCATGAAAAATGTTCTTTACATGTTAACAGTTTGTCCTCACCCACCTTTGGGACACAATGGATCTGTGTATCTAGCCTACAACACCAGCCATTACTCTGGACCCCACCTATTGTGGGCGGAGTCAGCCAGCCACTCACATGACTCCACCCTCGACCGTGTGTGGCAAGAAGACCACACCGTACCTCTTTTTCTCATCGCTGTACTATTTCCCCTTATCAACTTCAAATCTCCTACTTTCTTTACAAAATTTAATTCTTTAGGTAAGTTCCCCCCATTGACTATCTCAAAATATAATAGGGGGTAATTCAGGAGAAAAATACTGACCAATCATAGGCCTGTAAAGTGGTCCTTTGTAGATTACAGAGAGTATCGTTATATAATTCCTTTGATGTACATCAAAGGATCAAATTACCTGTAACTTCTGTTGCCTCCAGCTTTACTATAAGATAGTCCAGGGGTGAATATAATGTCAGTGATAGTAACCCTTGGAGTACCGAGGATGCTTGCATATAAAATTTTGACAGATTATAATATTAATGTTGTAATGGTATTCATTCAACCATTAATTAACTAGTTTCCAAACATCCAAACTGCATATTAAGAAATTCTTCTCCAATTTTGTGATAATATTAAGTGCCATAATATATAACATACAACATAGATTAAGAGTTTGCTATCTTGTTCCAACGTTTCATGTAGTAACTTTGCATATAGATGCCGAATATGAGCCATATATGAAGAGTGACAGTACAATATATTATAATTGATTTTTGCTGTGGACTCTTTTTTTAATTACATAACTATGTTGTTTAATAATCTGCTGTAAGTAACCTCCCTTGATTAAATAGCATTGTTTTCCTTATTAGGTACAATTTCCGTGACCTACCTTGTGATATTCGTTGCGTACAATGCCTCCCAGTGGGGATTTCATCTGGACCTCAGTGTTCCTTCTACCAGTGAAAATTATATACCAAGTAAGTTATCAAAAGAAAACATTCTATAAACCAACTTTCTTTTGTGGCTATTAAGTTTCCAGTTTTCTATATCTTACTTACCGCTAAATAAGATAAAATATTCTGATATCTTGTTATTTCTGATTTCAGTGTTTAAGGGAACATTTGCAGCCCTTACAGGAGTTGCAGCCTTAGCCTACTTTGTGCAAAATTGTGTGATATCCATCGTTAGAAACCAAAAACATCCAGAAAATAATGTAAGTAGGTTTGGTTTTAGTATGCAGTTTCATACATCTTCCTGGTGTAATTTTATAATTAGTAACTAAATAATGAAAATTATCTTCGATTTCAGGTTTATATGAAAGGGCCACTACCTTTCGACGGCTTTTAATTTTTAAAATAGGGATGTAAAACGAGATCAATAATTTTGTAGAGTCACAGAAGTTATTAACTATACGTTTACTAGCACACTTATCATCACCTTCATAACTGTTTAATTAGAATAAATAAAATGTTATTTTTCATAACGCGGGTCGTTTTATGTTTCCCGCCGTCGTCCTAAATGCCGCGGGTAGTTGACTATCACTGCGCCAGATGGCAAAACAGCGAAATGAATCTCCACTTTTATCGTACATTAGACAGGAAATCTTGCATATGTTTGGTGTTGTAACCTCATCTTAAGCCATCAATATATATTTTCTTTTGTTATTAATGTTTTTAAGAAACCTTTAAATTTTGCTCCGGAAAGGTAGTTGGCCTTTAATCATTTAGAACATTTTGATAGCTATATATTTTTACTTTGAATTTATGTCAAAGAAAACATTTTTCTTGATTCATAGTTTCTTTTGATAATTGTGTAAGGGAACCATTGTATTTCACTGAATGGTATGTCATATACATTGTATAACAAGTGAATATTTTACAACTTCAAGTTATAATTGTTGTATGATGCAGATTTGAATGCATAATTATATTTTGAGAAATAAATGTATTTTTATAAGAGACAGTAGATTTCAATTTGATGTTATTCCAAAATGTAAAAATAAGATTTTAATATACCATTATTGATACATACTTTTTATATCAAATCAAATTTAATTGACATCACCATTACCTAAAATAATACACATAAGGCAGTTACCTCCCCTTACCCTTTCATCACCCAGGTAGAGGACTAAGATAGGGCGAAAAGGCTATACCTAATTCTGTTGATACTTTTCATTCTTGTCAATAATATATTTGGAGATAGACAAACATGATTTTATCCTAATAAGAGAAATTATAATTTGTTTCAGGTGCGTGATTTGGTGATAGCATACATCTTGGTAGCTCTTACCTATACTTACATGGGTGTCATGTTCTATTCTTCATTCCCAATGTCTAAAGACTGCATAGAAGATGTAAGTTACTAAAATTTAATTTGATTTTCTGCTTGGCTTGTCAAACAGATAATTTCACACAAATGCCGAGGTAAACCCCCTAGATGCCTCGTAGGTGTTAGGTCCATGTATAAAATTACCTCCCAGATACATATGCTTAGTATGAAAATTTCACATCAATGTCTATAGACAGCAGGTACATATAAATCCGTCCTTGATACTCCAGAGGCTACTGTTACTGACTTTATTTCCACTCCTGGACTATCCAAAAGTAAAATTTGAGGCAACAGAAGACACAGGTAAATTGATGTACATCAAAGGAATTGTATAATGGTACACTGTGGTTGACTGTGTTGCTTTGAAGTTGGGTGTCACTCTCTCTTCAAAGGAAACCTCTGAAGGCCTGTAATTGGTAATTGTTTGTCTCCTAAACTAACTAGGTCTAGTTTTACTATGATATAGTCTAGGGGTGGATAAAACGTTGGAGATAGTAACTCTTGGGGTATCGAGGATGGGATATATCATGTAATAATCTAATTTCTGACAATTTGTTGAAGTTGTTCACTATTAGATTTCACTTAGATAATCACATGAGATATTTTCATTTCTGTGTTTCAGAATCTTTTAAATAACATGGCAGACACTTATGTGCTGGCGTTTGTTGCTCGGATCGGTCTGTTTTTCCAGATGACGTGTGTGTTCCCACTGTTGTTGTATATATTCCGTGTCCAGTTTTTACACACTCTGTTTGGATCTGTATGGCCAAGGTATGACCCAGCTGGGTGCTGATGGAACATTAAAAAAAAAAGTTTATTAAAAACTATTAAAATTATGTTATATCACATAACTTGAAAATTCAAAAAACTGAAAGTTCACCACAAATAATGATGTTCAACTTTTACTGTATGTTTAAATAATCCTTTATTTTTATCCCAAGCTTCAAGCATGTGGTTGGACTGAACCTTTGTATAGTGGCTGTGTGTGTTATATTTGCTGTATTTCTTCCTCATATTGGGTCCATAATAGGGTAAGTATAGCAGACTTAGTACATATCAAAAATCTACTTTTTATTCATGAAAGAATTCAGGTAAAATGTAATATATTTCATTTCTACAGTGAAGTTGTACTTGACACTTTGAGTATCCTGGGAAGGTCTAATGCAAAATCACAATAAACGTCGATGATAGCAACCCCTGGAGTATCAAGGGCGACTATTTCCATGATTGTGCATGTTCTGGTACTTGTGTAAACAAACTTATTTTCATGATGACATAATTTCTTGCTTTCATTCATAACAACTTTGTGATAATATAATTTTGTGATTTAGACTCATATTGCTCCTTTCTATGTGTGATTGAAACATTTGCAGAACAAATTTTCATTGCAATTTCTAATAAGTAAATACATTTAACTACATGCAAAAATAAAAATTTTTTACAGTAGTATAACTACATGTACAAGCACGGCAATAGTGCTATTGCATTAGACCTTCTTTTCCAGATTCCTACATAGATAACTTTTTCATTGTTGGATATACTTTTGATATCTTTTCGTTTCTTGAGTATTTTTTTCTGAGATAAACATTCAGACCTAGAAGATAAATTATTTACTGGAATAGCCCCTAAGCATTATATAAAAGTTTATGTTGATTTTGTGTTTCAGATTTGTGGGAGCTTTTTGTGGATTGTCGTACGCGATCGCTCTCCCCTGTCTGGTGTATATGGTGATCCGGCACCAGAATAATACACTGACAATGCCTGTAATAGCTTTCCATTCATTTCTTATACTCATTGGACTGGCTAACTTTGTCGGACAGTTCATCATTCTCGGCAAGACTAGCTGATTTCTAAGAAGAATTTCCGTTGCCAAAACGAATAACAACACAAAGCTGCAGATTTATCTGTATGAGGAAGAGACACTAACAATATCAGATCAAATTCTGTGATGTTGACCTGTAGATTTGTGTCCAGTATCCTAATGGGACAAACAGTGCATTTTAAGAACTAGTTGTATGGCCATGCGCATAATGTAAACTAACTTTCTTTCACGTGCAATTTACTTCCGCGAAATTCATGATTCAAGTAAATGTGTGAAAGTTTTATTGTCTTCTTGACTCAACATGTGCATCATAAATACTGATAGGAATTTCCAGTCAACTTTTAAATCTGAGCTAATCTTCACAAAGTTGTAATAAAATAGAATTAGTAGCTGTGAAAGAAAGTTCGTTTACAATTTATGAAAATTCTTAGGTGCCAGTAGTAAACTGTGAAGAAGCATCTTGTTCTCTAATTAGATACATATATATGTTCTCTCTATTAGTTATCATATCTTAATTCTTCATGTTCTTGTTAAGATGGCAGAATTTCAAAAATTCAAGCCCCCTCTTGAGTATTCAAGATCTTTGACGGTCTATTTACTTGAAATGAGATTTTTTTGGTTTGACATTGTGTTTGCATTGATCATGTATATTATTTATTTATATATATATACTCCTTAATAATAAAACTTATTGGTATGAAATGAATTTTTGGGAAATCCTTTAGCTTTTCATATTATGTGTATGTTGTTTAAAAAGTCGAACTTGCACAATGTTACATTTATTGTAACTACAAAGACTATTGTACAGAAAATGTATCTATTGTACATACCAACAGGTATTGTTCTACATCTATTGATCACCTTCCTTGGGGACAAGTGTACTTTATATACTGGTAGTGCAGTGACTTCTTGTCAAAAAAACATACAAAACATATGTTGGAAGTATGGGGCATGAAAACCCTAGAATGGTATTCAGTCTTTGCATTTAACAGAGTTAGTATTGTGACGTCATTATTTTGAGAGCAAAATTCACACTTTTTGTGTTGAAAATATTATGTTACTGTGGTAAACACATGAGGTCAGGGTCAATACCTACAGCAAGGGCAGGTAACTCTTTAACATGCAAAGATGGAATAAACAGCAGCACAGTCATATATTAATATGGCCTCTTGTTAGATGGTGTGTATGTGTCCTCTGTTGTAAGTCTCCAGTTCTAAATTGCTGCAGTCAAATTGAAATGAAAAGTATATTTATGCAAAGCACATATCAACTTCGCTATCTATTCAGTAAGATACTCTCCCAGAGAAAATATTGTACTGAATAACCCTTGGCTATAGTGAAGTTGAACATACATGGGCTCTTTGTAAAGTTAATCTTGTGATATTAAATCTCAATGTTAGATTAGAACATGTATGTTTCCATGGTTCAAATTTTTTCCATCTGGAAAAGTAGTCATGATGTGTTGTTTTATAATAGTGCTACAAAAATTATGATAGTAGGTTGAACTTTGCTTTTAGATGTTCATAGTAATAATATTCTTAAAAGATAAATATGTTATCATGGCTTAAGTAGCTGTGCCTTAATCAACTTATCAATACTATTCATGAATTGCCAAGTAGTGGTTGTGGCAGATATTGGAATAGGTACACTTTTCCAACATGCAATATTTAAGTATTACTTTTTACCTCGAGTATAAACTTAAAGATGCTCCACCGCTGACAAATAGTATTTTCTCACTATTAAAAGTAGGAGCAGACAATTTAGTATTTCTCTTCAGTTTCAGTTACAAAAATTACTTACTTCACACCATTACCACCATTGAAAAGTTTGAGCTTCTAATTTTACTTCAAGATAGAAATATAAAAAAATAATTAATTGCATCCCGAAAAAATTCCGTGGCACTATATCCTATATGGAATGAAGTATTGATTGCGCGAGCACCAAAGGCAAAATCAATTATTTATATCATTTTTCATGTTTATTAGACATATACACGATTAAACACCAATTATTGTTTAAATAATGTACATCATTTATACTCTGTCGGCGGTGGAGCATTATTAAGCATAGTACTTGTCTTTTTACAATTTGAAAGTATCTTCAGCAGAAAGTATGGGTGTTTTTATCTGGTGATAATAGAATAACAACCACTGCTGTATTGTCAGAGTCATGAATGTTGTGTATCAAAGATGATATTTGATTTAATTACAGGGACCATTATTATTGCGTTACTAAAAATGACAAAATCAGTTTTTCAACAGGTACAAAACCAATTTCACATATGTATATACATTGTACAGGCATCTTGGCCTACCTTCTGTTACATGTAGCCTGCAGTGTAGCCTGTTACTTATGCTGGTCAACATGTTCACGTTGTACTACTTAAATTTAAAACAAGAAATTTAAATTTTAACGATTCTAAATTCTCGCCTTCATTGTGTTTATGATTTAACCATTTCTCAATATTCCGTGCATCAGTTTTAGAGATAACAGCAATGTCATGTGAAAATATCATACCCACAAAAGTAACCAGCTTATACAGTATTTGTTTGAATTATTGGCTTACATATACAATAATGCAGGGAATATGCTGGTTGTACTATGATAAAATGTTTTAAAATGTTATTTTTACCTTTCCATTTAACTTTGATGGGCATTCTCATTGCAGATAAAAAATGGCGTAAGTTTGTTTAAATTCCCATGTCATTGTAAAAAGTATAGTTAGTGATTGTATTTACCGTAGGTATATTATGACAGATTATACTGCTGCGTTGTGATAGGCATTCTGTGGCATTATCATTGACCATATATTTGGTTTCCAAATAATTTTGACAATTTCATATATTAAGTGTATATTGCTAAAAGTGTATATTAAGGATATATCTGTATCGATCAAAGCACTCCATCTAATGAACATTGATGGACATTTATGAATGATAAGAAATTGTGAGATGACTCTTGTCGTAAATAAATTGTTCAAGTTTCAGTCATTTTTGTCTTGATTTAAGCAATAATACATGTATATATAAGCCATGTCTATGATTTAGCATGTATATATAAGCCATGTCTATGTTGCATTGTTACTGTGACAGCACGTGTTCATCATCAATTTAAGAAACAACCAGATGTTTTTTGTGAATGTCCTTTGTTGGGTTCATACGAGGATGACTATATCCTCGTATGAAACTGTACATTGATAGCAAAAATAAGGACATACATGTATACTTTTGGCGTCAAGGTTTAACTCATTCACCCTTGAAATTAATAATGGACTAGTCTTTGAATTAGAAGAGATCAAATAGGTTTTTAGGGGCAAATGATTTACGCTAAGAGTCAAGGCTGGTGTTGCGGTAATTTCTATTGTCAGGATAATCTGTCCATTTTGTAAACATCACATTCCTCAAATCAATACAAAAGACATGTACACTGTAATCCACCATATAGCCAGTTATTAATGCAGGGATATTTGTGTGTTTAGCAGGTTATTGCTATGATAGCAAAAATTTGATCTGTGAAATATTGAGAAATGCTTGACTATTAATACTACATATTATATATATATATATATATATGCCCCTGTAAACCAGATCGCTGAATTTTTTCTTAGTTTTAGTTTAATTTGAACCTTTTGGCCCATGTTAATAACTGGCAATAATACATACAATATGACAGAATTCATGCATATTGTTACTAATAATGCTAGATGGATATTACATGGAAACACAACAAAACTTAGTCTGGCAGTTTCTCTTTCTTTTTAATAATTTATCATATTAAAATAAATTCATATCAATACTAAATCATGACATATAAATAAACAACAAGAATTCATTAATATTCACCAAAGATCTATGTTATATCACAGAGACGTTAAATACAATACATGAAAATATCAATTATAGTCTTAACACAAACATAAAAATAACTGCATATGAAATCTAGTAAATGAAAGAGGTGCATCAATGTCACAAAAAGATATACTTTATCTTAATATAAAGATGATTTTAACATCATTAAACCTGGCAAAGAGTTTTAATAAGGTGAAACATCTTGGGTTTATCCCGAATGATATTTTTTTTTACTATTACTGCAAACTCTAAGGGAAGCCTAATGATGATACTGTATTAGTGTTAATATACTCAACATGTTAAAGATGCCCCACCGCCGACAGAGCATAAATGATACTCATCATTTGAACAATAATTGGTGTTTAATCGTGTATATGTATGTCTAATTAACACAAAACATAATATAAAATAATTTGTTTTGCTTTTGGTGCATGCGCAATCAGTAATTCATTCCATATAGGATATAGTGCCAGGTAATTTTTTCGGGATGCAATTAATTATTTTTTTATATTTTAAACTTTAAGTAAAATTAGAAGCTCAAACTTTTCAATGGTGGTAATGGTGTGAAGTGAGTAACTTTTGTAACTGAAGAAAAATACCAAATCGTCTGCTCCTGTTTTTGATAGTGAAAAAATATCATTTGTCAGCGGTGGAGCATCTTTAAAGTGAGATGATGTTGTAGAAGCTCATATAACATCAACATAAAGGTTTTATGAATAATGTGTACATATTGAAATTAAATAAAATTGGTTCAAGACAATTTTGCATGTTTCTTGAGGCCAAAATTTATCCCATAATTGCTCATATAGCTTTCCTAGAAAATCTGTTGTAGGAAAGTCCTTTTTTTAGTTCATTCTCTTTAAGATCATGTTTCTGGAAGGGGTTCGTCATCGTCCTTGAGCCCTAATTCTCTCAGGAATGTGTTTTCCTCATCAAGGTAGGCGGCGTATTCTTGTTTCTGACGGTATTCAATCTCCTCTTCTGTAAGTTGAACATTTGGTGCAATCTAAAAGACAACAAATTGTGTCAGTAACTGTATTCAACAGTGACAAATAAAAAGAAGCCAAACATCACTGTATCAGTCTGCAAACTTCTTTCACACAGTTTCTGACAAAACGCTTTTAGAATTGTACGGAATTAGTTTACAGACGAACTTTCCAAGATCAATCAATGATTTAAACTTACTGGGTATATACCAGGTAAATGTGTATATACACATTATGTACCCCTAGACCATACAGACTGTATAGATCTGATAGACCGCTAGACATTACACTAGGTGCACATGGTCAAGACTCCTACACAATGTAGATTCCTAGACCTTATAGAATCCTAGACCTTGTAGAATCCTAGACCTTGTAGAATCCTAGACCTTACAGAATCCTAGACCTTACAGAATCCTAGACCTTTATAGAATCCTAGACCTTATAGAATCCTAGACCTTTTAGAAACCTAGACCTTATAGAAACATAGACCTTACAGAATCCTAGACCTTGTAGAAACCTAGACCTTATAGAAACATAGACCTTACAGAATCCTAGACCTTGTAGAAACCTAGACCTTATGGAATCCTAAACCTTATAAACCTAAACCTTATAGAAACCTAAACCTTACAGAATCCTAGACCTTACAGAATCCTAGACCTTATAGAATCCTAGACCTTATAGAAACCTAGACCTTACAGAATCCTAGACCTTATAGAATCCTAGACCTTATAGAATCCTAGACCTTACAGAATCCTAGACCTTACAGAATCCTAGACCTTATAGAATCCTAGACCTTATAGAATCCTAGACCTTATAGAATCCTAGACCTTTTAGAAACCTAGACCTTATAGAAACCTAGACCTTACAGAATCCTAGACCTTATAGAATCCTAGACCTTTTAGAAACCTAGACCTTAAAGAATCCTAGACCTTTTAGAAACCTAGACCTTATGGAATCCTACACCACATACAAATACAATAGAGAAGAAACTCTGTAACCCTAGATTACAAGACCCAACGGAAACTTAGACCTTCTAGAGACAATACTACTTGACTTCAATGACTATATAACCTAGGCCAGAGTGGCTGAGTGGTTACCAAGCCCTCCATCTCTGGATCATGGGTTAAATCCCATGTTGCCAGGCTTTGACTGCAGATTCGCCAGGTTTTTTGCTCCAGGTACTCTGGCTCTCTTCTACCTACTAAACTTTGGCAATCAATAAATCGAAACAAGTCACTCTCAAACCTTGTAAAATTCTAGACATCATGGTTTCCTAGATCATACAATTTCTTAAAATCGCACTGATTTCTCCAAATATTGCCCAAATCTCATTCATGCCATCGACTCAAAGACCTTATAAACTTCTGAGAGTACTTTGACAGGAAAGAGATTCATTCTTAGATGTGGAAAATTAAATCAAAATACATTATTTCACCAACAAATCTTTTTGTACATTCTTTAGAAATGTATTAAGATATGTACTGACCCCCATTTTCCGTTTATGCTCTTGCTCCAGTTCTCTCTTTTCGATCTCCCTGAAGTCCCATCGTGACACAACAAAGGCACGTCTTTTCACTTCACGTTCAAAGTAATTAGATATTCCAGTGTACTGCAACGGAAAGCAAAATATGAAATTCTATCTCAGAGACACTGAAGTAACATTTTCTTTGTGAAACACAACACTGAATAACCTGATATAATAACCCAAAAGAATTATCTATATTATGGTTTATAGTACTATAAATTAGCATTTTAAATTTACTGATCCGAATCTGTAAGCAATTATTTACTTTTGTGTCAAAATAAAAAATGAATCAAGAACCAATTGTATCCTTAAATAATTATTTAATTAAATTCCACCTCTGTATTTAGTAAAGCAGTTATTTTCAGTGAGTAATTCTGTATTATGTGCTAGACTTTTTACCTCATTAGCTGTGGGCTGTCTCAGACTCCATGGAATTTCTAAAATATGAAGTGTACCAGCATTGTCTCCCACCGCCATCAAGTGCTGCTTCTCTGTAGTGAAGATAGTAATGTTTAACTAATCAGTTAGAATTAATAGTTGGACTAGCAATCTGCTACATTGTTAAATATAATGAATACCAAAATGTGTCAAGTACATGTATTGATATGGTACAAACTGTTGTTATGACATTATAAACAAAATGGAGGGACATATGAAAAGATATGTGTAATGATTAGCAATGATTTTGATTTATATAGCTTCTCTTTTAATTGAAAACGTCTAGATTCTAGATTTGCCAATGCCTAGCGCCAACAAAACCAGCTAATATACTCACGTGACACAGGGAATGGGTAGAGAGAGGTGATGGGTACCGGTGACACATTCTGTGTCATACATGGCTCGTGTGTTTTGTCCAACAGATCCCATACATCCACGCTACCATCAACCTTGGCTATGTAGAACACGCCCGGCCGCGACGGAGACCAATGTCCTGCACTTAATTTGACAGTGCTGGCAGCTGATTGGAGGATTGGACCGCTCTGTTTATATAAAATAGGTCAGTTGGAATCAATGAATCAAAAGCTTTGTTATACATGTAATTCTATTTTGTGTGCAGTCAAATGATTTCACTATATTTAAAAGAAACTACAGTAAAACACGGTTATAAAGAGTCTCTAACATCTAACAAAATCACTTTGTTATAAACATAGTTCATTATACACTTTTAGAATCTTTTAGAACATTGACAGGAACTGAAGTTAATACATTACAACCATGAATTGGTTTGTTATAAACGTGTTTTACTGTAATAAGTTTTGAATTTTGATGAAAGGGTACACATTTTGAATTATAATAAAAGCTAAGTAAAATACAAGCCGTAAATGAAAATCAAACTTCCATTGAAATCAATTTTTTTTTTAATTCATCATAACTTCCTTCATCTTCTACATTCAAATGAATTTGGGAAAAATAAATAGTTTGGTACTTTTATCCACATTCCAAACTTTCAATTTTGACTACCGTAATTGAAGCACTTATTGGTACCTAAATATCCGAGTTATTCATCTAGTAAAATCTATCAAAATCAAATAACTTTGATTGTAAAACAGATAGTAGCCTATATTCACTTGCACTACCACACCATAGCAATTTTCCGGTTTAAATAACACACACATACTAGTAACCTTACATTTAAGTTTCTAGTTTAAATAACACACACATACTACCTTACATTTAAGTTTCTAGTTTAAATAACACACATTTATTCTATTTACCTTCATTAATTCAATTTACCTTCATTAATTCAAGAAAAATACATAGAGCAATCATGACTATCAGGTATTTTATCATAAGCAATGACTAGCCCCTTATATGTTGTATAGCTACTGTACTGAGTGTTTGGATCTTATTGATTAAGTTAATTACAGTACAGGACAAACGTTTTGTGGTAACAAATCAAATCACACAAGTGTTGTGTTGAGGATAAATCAAAGGTGATTCAAATTTTGTTCTTTTAAATATTCAATCAATTTTTGTTTTTCATTGCCTCTAACAAGGATAAAATTACTCATGCAGTATTTGAAATAAGATTATTGTTTATTTCATAAAAAAATTGAGCAAAGTTTGAAACTTTTAGGTATGGATCAAGAAACTCTGCTTTAAAGGATATAGATCTGTAAATAGTTGTATTTTTAGCAGAACTAAAAATACTTTTTATCATGTAACTGTCAAAGTGGAATTATTTGCCACTTGGAAATTTTCGCTAATTTTGCTTTTATCAAAGATGCTCCACCGCTGACAAATGGTAGTTTTTTCACTATCTAAAATAGGAACAGACTATTTAGTATTTTTCTTCAGTTACAAAAGTTACTTACTTTACACAATTACCACCATTGAAAAGTTTGAGCTTCTAATTTTACTTCAAGTTCAAGGTATGAAAAATAATTAATTGCATCCCGAAAAAATTCGGTGGCACTATACCCTATTTGGAATGGAGTACTGATTGCGTATGCATCAAAGGCAAACTAAATTATCATGTATTATTTTCTGTGTTAATTACACATATATATACACGATTGAACACGAATTATTGTTCAAAGGATGAATATCATTTATGCTCTGTCGGCGGTGGAGCATTTTTAAAACTTTGTGAATACATGTATAGCATTGAACAAGTTCCATATACAAATAATTAGACTGTAGACGTACTGAATGAAAATAATCACACAGCAAACTGTTTGAAAGGATTAACTTACCAAGTGTTCTGAATAAATGTACACTTTTTGTTTATATCCAATTTTGTTAAAATCTATTGATATGTTCCTAAGAAGAAGCCTTTGACATACTTTGTTATAATTGTTTCTCAGCCTTAAACTGAAATATTCCAAATCTACATGATGTAACCTAAATAATCAACAACTGAGCTTTTTCTACTATAAAATCCAGGACAATTATATATACATGTCCAGTCCTACATTAATTTTCATTTAAGCACTCTAGACCTCTAGTGGCTAACAAATTTACAATAATTTTTCATATATTTAGCTTTCCCTCAACTAGATAAAGCAGGTACAGTACCAATTAGGTCCCTATTGAGATACTGTGAGCTAGCACAACTAGATACAACTGAAGCATATGACTCAAAACTTGCAAAATCAATTCGCTGTGAAAAGGTTGTTATAGGTATGAAAACACAAAATTAAATCTACAGTATGTTGAATCCATATTTTCATTCCGAATTAAAGATAATATTCAAGGTACATTTGTAAGTGAAGTTGAGACCTAGAAAAGGGAGGGGGCAGTTTTTGGGTTGGATATTGTAACATATTTTCTCGGTCAATCAACATTTCCACAAAAGGTTACAGTTACACCTATTATGAGTCAAGGAAGTAAAATCAACAGTTATTTTCCAAATAACACTGGATCCTTATAGACATAAGTCTGCAGGATACAAATTACTTAAAAGTAATAAATATAGAAGAAGTAATTATAATAGTTACACCTATTACTGACATCAATACTGATGCTATGCAAGAAATGCATTTATTTCATAAACAGATTCAAAGCAACTGAAATTCTAAATATTTACTCTAATTTTGTAATAGAAGTCACCCTAGTCATTTATGAATATTAAGGAATGTTTCACAACAGTTGTTATAGTTAGTTACATTGAAATATTAAGACTATAGTGCAAATCTGTTAATTACTGAAACCAAAATCTTCATCCATTAGAATTATTTCCACTCCAAATCATCGTCTGTGAAATCAACATTTTATCAATCATCACACCATTAAAATCTAGCTGTAAACAGACTGTTGATGCCGTCATCATACTTACATTCCTCTTGGCCTCATTGGGATCAACCTGCAGTACCCCACACATAAATATCGCATAAAGTCATGTTTACATAAAATAATTCCCTCATTGGTGATCAGAATAATGCTTTCATCAACATCAATCAGTAATGTTATTAACATTTCGTATGAATTTTCTGATAAGAAATGTGCATTCTAATTTCTAAGTAAATATGATGTGCATGTATACAGTTCTAGACATGTGACAAAAAAGAAGAGATTGAATGTTCTTACATTGACCGTTTCCTTCCATAATGTGAAGGTCCACCCTCCGATACACAAGACTACATCCTTGAAGAATGGCGAGCGCTGTAATGTGTTGACAGGTCCATCATGTATGGCATGATAGAAGTCCGGCTTTGGTGCTGATGACAGAAAGGACGTATACAGAATGTTTAACTTAAAAGCAACAAATAATGTAGAAAATCATAGGCTCAATAAGCTCAATGCCACTTTGTTTCCACAGCATAGACAGATGGCCACCTTTCAATCAAACCATCCGGATATCTCACATGCCTTTTCATTTTGTATTGTGTATGCTACGACATTTGTTACAATGCATAGGTACACATGTATTTACATGCATGAGGCAAGTTTTGTTAACCAGATTTTATTTTCTTTAAACTCAAGTTCAAAACCATTACTTTATAATTGGTGATGTATAATATTAATGTTATAGAAATGAGAAGACTTACTTTGAATCTTTCCTGTGTCTTGATCTTTCTGTGGCATCCAGTCGACGTACACAATCTCACCGTCCTAAAGTTTAGGTGAGAATAAAAGATAACCTCAAAATACACAAAACTTCCACTCTATCTCTTCTTCTATTATAATATAACCATTAAAATAACTTATATCAGTCAAAACACCATAAATAAAAAGCTCAATGCAAAACTTCCACTTATCTGTTCTATCTTCAAGCCTATCACCACTGTAAAAAATACCCATCCTCTGTGTAACTTTAAGCAGCTGACCGTAATATATCACCTTTACAAACCAGTCACATGACCTTCACTAATTCCTTCTTTCAATTGAATAACTTATTTTTCAAAGCACCAAAAAATCACTTGTCATAATTATAGTACATTATTTCTACGAAAACTGATATTTTCATCTACCAACAGTATTGTTGTCTCTTACAAATAAATTGTGACTCTGAAGTAAATAATTAAACATTAAAATACCTTGACTTGAAACTCCTCTAATTCCCCTACTGTCCTTAAACTTGTCAGAATCGATGTTCACCCATTAGACAAGTACTGTGATTTTCAAAATTTATATTCATCTGTCACTAAGCAATACAACTTTCATTTAGTGATACCCTGAACTATTCAGATACTGTGAACTGATATTCCCAATACTACCAAGTAAAACAAACTATTGTTGTTACTGTTTTCACTGATTGTAATAATACAAAGACGCCTTCAATGTTAAATATAGTAGTTCTAATGAGAGAAATCAACTTTATATCACTCTTATTAGGATCTGTAATTGTATATATGTTATATGGAAGAATACAAGAATTCCATTACATTCACTTCATTTTCTGTTTAGTACCAACAAAACACAAGAAATGTTACAATGAAAGAATTTTTTAGTTAAACATGCCTTCTTCACTAAATGTTTTGACACAAATATAAGTTACTGTAACAAATATTTACACATAACTAGTAAACAATGGTCCCAACACCTTTACCTTAATAAGTCATTACATTATCAACAGATATGACTGAAGAAATACATAATTGTCTCATACAATGTTAAAAGTCTATAGAAGCTTAGTGCATGTGTTAAAGGTCATGCACAATACCATGCAATGTTAATGGAGAGAGACATTGCCATGCCATTGTTATGTATTTAAACACATCATGCAATATTAATAGAACAATATTAATAACAATATTAATACAACACCATTAAATATTAATGGAGTAAAACAACACCATGCAAATCTAATGGAGAGAGACACACTATCAAACATTAATGCAATCAAACAAACATGCAATGTTAACAGAGAGACTGCAAAGAATAATCACAATAACAAATAATATCCGATACTATGACATCAACATGCAGTGATGAGGTGGCAATGAGACACGATGACATGGTGACAGACATACCTACGTGATCTACATTCTGTGTATAGGTATCTACCATAAATATACACAGGTATATCTCACTTCATAGAATACATATCTGGTTCCCACTAAAATCTAGTGGTAAGGGGGGATAACTGTTTATAAGGGGAGATAACTGATAAATAGGTAGAAAAGGGAGATAATTAATACCTGGTGAGCAGGGGAGATGACGTATAAAGAAACGGGTGAGCAGGGGAAATAAATAATAAATATTTAGAAGGGAAGATAACTAGTAGTTGTGGGTGGGAACAGATTAGAAAGGGAGATAACTGATAAAACTACTAGTAGGAAAGAGGACTAAAGGGTTTGGGCAAAAAAATATCAGCAGGGGAGATAACTGATAAATATGCGGATAGGTGGAGAAAATTTGTGGACATGGGTATAAACTACGTATACAGGTAAATAATCAAGGTAATTAGGTGATTGGGGAGGTACATAATGATAGTAGGAGTGAACAAGTAAATACAAAACAGGTGATTAATAGGACAAAAATGTATTGACTGCAAGTTTAGTATCTACTCCATGTATGTAATATAGATAATGTTTTGTCATAGTAATTCAACAGGTGGAAGGAGTTTAGCCTGCCTTACAGAAGACATATTAAAGCTTTAAAAAAATTCAAAAATAAAAGAAGTTTTCATATGATGCTGTTAAGGAATACAATGAAATAATATTTAAATAGCAAAAGCAGATTCTACCAATGTGCATATAATATTATGTATTTGGTGTATAAAATACAAGAGATGGTGCTTTTTTAGTAGAAATTGAAAAGCATTCAGTTTGAAATCAAAGACAGGAGGTGTAGGATTGACTGAACCAGATATGCAGTTCTATAAAGCAGATTTGTATACAGGCACTGCAGCTTGAGCTAGCACACAAAAACACATAGTATAACATTCCCAAACCAACTATTATAGGGACCTAGTCACAAAACAGCACTACCAACTACAGGCTAATATCAGTTTGTGACGATTTTCTGTATCTTATTTGAAAAAACAAAAACTGATCCTCTATTGTAAAATATTTCAATTTATTTCAGAAACTAATGTGAATCAATGAAAATTCAGAATGTTTCTTATTTTGTTTTTCTTCACACTACCATTATTTCAACATTTTTAAGATATAAATTTTGCTGAAGGGTATTACAAAATGTATCTTTCTTACCTCATTGTTTAGCTTATTACAGTTCAAGTTTAAAAAAACACCTTATGAACATTTCATGCTAAGAAGGAAATCTAATTATAAAAAAATGGGTTTGATGTAAACATCCACAAAGCAAAAAGCTTAATTTCAATTTCTTGTCATTTAGAAAACATCAAAATTGAATTCAAAATACTTTAGATTCTATTGGCTACTGTATTACATACCATGACATGGTGTTACTTATGACTGTTAGTTATGATGGAAGACAATTTTGAAAAAAATGTCACAAACAAAGGAAAAACAGAGCTGGTTTGGGAAATGTTATGGCTAAAAAAATCATCATATCTTTCAGAAAATACTAACAGAACAAAATCCAATACAGGTTGTTCAATTCACACTGGTGATGATAGTGTAAAATAACATTTCGTGCAGCAGAAATTTTCAGCCAAACACAAAGTAGTGCTCTGTATATACCCTGTGGGTGTATACGAATGTGCGTCAGGAAGACAGACAAACAAACGGATAAATAAGGCAAATAGCTATAGACAGAATGACAAGTGTGTCGTGCATGCACACAGCACACAGGTGCTGCACAAGACAGAAATAGAAGACTACAGAGAATCCAGACTCATCAACAATTTGTGCTATTCCTAGGCATCACGCCTTGCTCTAGAGCGAGGGGTGTGGCCAATAGTGAGGGTCAGAGGCCCCTCCCCCAGCCCTTGGGGTAGGGCTTGACCCGTGTGACCTTGAGGACAAGTACCTCTGTGCCAACATAGAAATGAGTCTTGACACTCTGCAGTGTTCTCTTGTCCTTGCCAGACCCTGGCTTTGTGTAATAGCCACCGCCCATGGCGGCCTCCTTCGATAGATCAGTGCCGTCTGTGGCTTTGCCTACTGTAAAGTATAACACATAGAATGTTAAAATATTTTAACAACAGACAGAACTATGAAATAATATCAAGGAGTTTCAATTTGCATTGGAACATGTTATCTATTGTTGAACTTCACACATTATCTATAGTCAAATAAGCATTTTACATTACATAACTTGATATCGTCAATGTTTTATGAGCTACAAATTACCCGGTAAAGAGCAGGAATAAGCAAGATGTTGTTGGCATAATCTGCTATCAAGTAAAACTGCTGTAGTTTAGTATATATCACTTCTAGACCAATATACCATGGCATCATGATGGTTTGTTACTGACGCTCAGGATTAAAATAGCTGCCTTCAGCAGTTTTTCAACTTTACAATGTAATATTATATATATAACTTTTGTTTCCATTTCACTCGAGATATCAGTAAACTCATGTTAGAAAGTTTTGCAGTCAATTTTAAGGTATTCTTCAAAGACCGCAGATTTGGGATTAAATCAATAGTGGGATCATAGCAATAGTTTTACAGGGGGAAATTATTAAATTCTAAATGTCTCAAAATACATTCGCTCAAGTTTAAAAAATAAAATTAACCAGTGGTCGTTATATGGGAGTATGCTAACATGTTTATGATACTTACATGTTCCTCTATCTCCCTGTCTTTCCTGAATTGTGAACTTAGTGGGACTATGGTCACCACCAGGCTCAGATTTATGTAGAGCCACCTAAAACATAGAAAATAAAACTCATGAAAATATGTGCACACTAATGCTGCAGAACAGAAACTTTATTTATTCAGACCAATGAATTCAGGATTTTGTATAATATTCAGTAAGACCAATAGGTATTATACACTAGCACCCTGTAAACGTTCTTATTTCAGGATTTATTGGATCTTTTTAAGTTTGTTCTTTCTTTTTGACGTAAAAACAATATCTTTAAGTTGTCACTAATAGGTAATGGTTTGAAATTATGACACTAGGGTCTTTGAGGTTGGTTTAACAAAGATCAACTTAGTAATTACAATGTTAGTTTTTTTTTTTTAATTCTGAGAATTTATTTATTTATTATTTATTTGATTGAAGTTTTCAAATATTAACAGCGGCTTGAATATCAATAGTAATCTGATTCTCTTAAAACTGTACAATTTCAATGGATCATCCATGAAATAATACATTAAACACATCTGACCTTAAGAATGGGCTTCCAGGAGAGGTCAAGGTGTTTGAATGTGTTAGGGACCCCGATAGGGTTTTTGGGGCCTTTGTCTGTCTCTTTGGCGGTAATGAGTTGTCCTGGACCCTTAACAGGCCGTGTGTCCCATACCAGTACACAGCTATAAAACAAAGGCAAAATATTGACACGCAAAGAAGTGAGATATATTACATTACTAAATAGAAACACAAAACACAAAAAATTTACGCATTTATTTCCAGAAATTTTGAGCATTTGAAATGTAAATATCATAAATTTGGTTACAATCCATGCAGAACTCTAGGACAAGTAGTGATTTATAGGATTTACCTCTATTTCCCCTATTGGACCACGCCCCTCCTGCCCCCTTGGGGTCAGAGCCAAAATTTATACAAGTTCTGTTCCCCTTCCCCCCAGGATGTTTGTGGCCAAATTTGGTAACAATCCATGCAGAACTCTAGGACAAGTAGTGATTTATAGGATTTACCTCTATTTCCTCTATTGTGCCCTGCCCCTCCTGCCCCCGGGGGGTCAGAACCAAAATTTAAACAAACTCACTTCTTATTCTCCCAAGGATGTTTGTGGCCAAATTTGGTTACAATCCATGTAGAACTCTAGGACAAGTAGTGATTTATAGCATTTACCTCTATTTCCTCTATTGTGCCCTGCCCCTCCTGCCCCTAGGGGGTCAGAGCCAAAATTAAAACAAGTTCTGTTCCCCTTCCCCCAAGGATGTTTGTGGCCAAATTTGGTTGCAATCCATGTAGAACTCTAGGACAAGTAGCGATTTATAGGATTTACCTCTATTACCCCTTTTGGGCCCCACCCCTCCTGCCCCAGGGGGGTCAGAGCCAAAATTTATACAAGTTCTGTTCCCTTTCCACCAAGGATATTTGTGGCAAAATTTGGTTACAATCCATGCAGAACTTTAGGACAAGTAGTGATTTATAGGATTTACCTCTATTTCCGCTATTGGACCACGCCCCTCCTGCCCCCTTGGGGTCAGAGCCAAAATTTATACAAGTTCTGTTCCCCTTCCCCCAGGATGTTTGTGGCCAAATTCGGTAACAATCCATGCAGAACTCTAGGACAAGTAGCGATTTCTAGCATTTACCTCTATTTCCTCTATTGTGCCCTGCCCCTCCTGCCCCCGGGGGGTCAGAGCCAAAATTTATACAAGTTCTGTTCCCCTTCCCCCAAGGATGTTTGTGGCCAAATTTGGTTACAATCCATGTAGAACTCTAGGACAAGAAGCGATTTATAGGATTTACCTCTATTACCCCTATTGGGCCCCAGCCCTCCTGCCCCAGGGGGGTCAGAGCCAAAATTTATACAAGTTCTGTTCCCCTTCCCCCAAGGATGTTTGTGGCCAAATTTGGTTACAAACTATGCAGAACTCTAGGACAAGTAGCGATTTATAGGATTTACCTCTATTCCCCTATTGGACCACGCCCCTCCTGCCCCCGAAGGGTCAGAGCCAAAATTTATACAAGTTCTGTTCCCCTTCCCCCAAGGATGTTTGTGGCCAAATTTGGTTACAAACTATGCAGAACTCTAGGACAAGTAGTGATTTATAGGATTTACCTCTATTTCCTCTATTGTGCCCTGCCCCTCCTGCCCCCGGGGCGTCAGAGCCAAAATTTAAACAAACTCAGTTCTTATTCTCCCAAGGATGTTTGTGGCCAAATTTGGTTACAATCCATGTAGAACTCTAGGACAAGTAGCGATTTATAGTATTTACCTCTATTTCCCCTATTGTGCCCTGCCCCTCCTGCCCCTAGGGGGTCAGAGCCAAAATTAATACAAGTTCTGTTCCCCTTCCCCCAAGGATGTTTGTGGCCAAATTTGGTTGCAATCCATGTAGAACTCTAGGACAAGTAGCGATTTATAAGATTTACCTCTATTACCCCTATTGGGCCCCACCCCTCCTGCCCCAGGGGGGTCAGAGCCAAAATTTATACAAGTTCTGTTCCCTTTCCACCAAGGATATTTGTGGCAAAATTTGGTTACAATCCATGCAGAACTTTAGGACAAGTAGTGATTTATAGCATTTACCTCTATTTCCCCCATTGGGCCCCGCCCCTCCTGCTCCAGGGGGGTCAGGGTCACCATTTATGTAAAATCTGATCCCCTTCCCCTAAGGAAGTTTCTGACCAAATTTTGTTAAAATCCATGCAGTACTTTATGACAAGTGGCGATTTAAAGGAAATGTTGACGGACGGACGACGGACGCCGCGCCATGGCAAAAGCTCACCGGCCCTTTGGGCCAGGTGAGCTAACAAAAACTGACTTTGAAATAAAAAGTTTCGGGTAAAAAGTGTTTTAAAAAGTTTTTTTTTTTTTTTTCTTAACTTACTAATCTGTGGCACAAGACATGATTTGACAAGCTTGTAAACTCTTGTTTTCCTGAGGCACTCCCATCCTATTTAACTGTTCAAAAGAAACAACATCATCCCAATAGTGGTACATACACCAGAAAATGATACATGTATCAATAACTTTAGAAATCATAAATTCAAATATACATGTAGTTCATCAATAGGAAAAAATGTAAAGTTACTGTATAGTCACTTATCATATATATACAATGTACCACAACATGAAGGAGCATTATATCTCTTACACCTACACGTGAAATACTGGAAAAGGCAATACACTCATACATGGATATGAAGGATAGGGATATTCTACCCTCGGGATCACAAAATGTAAAACCCTCGGCAAGCCTTTTTTTTTAATTTTTTTTATTTTACATTTGTGAGACTCGGGTTAGAATATCCCTATCCTTCATATTCACACATAAAAGAGTCATACAGTATTATGCATGATGTAACAATTAAGTTTTATATTTGTAGGACTGTACAGACTAATATATCTTTCTGAAAGGTTACTCTTGGTAAATATGTATCAAGATCCCAGATCTGTAGGTGCACTGCTTATAACATCTAATTATATCTCGGAAAGAACTGTATAAACTCCAATCACAAGCAAAGCCAAATGCTCGGTTTCCATGATGCATGACCATTTCTCCTTGACTGGTCAGTCAGATGATGGGAGTGGTCAGTTCCCATGATGGTCAGACTTACCTCCATGTGGTCTGGGACCCACTGTATATCTGTAATGGCTGCTCTGTGACTGTTTTCTATACTAGATACTGCACAGTATCGTACCACAGGTGTCTTCAGTGCATTAGGGTCCTCAAAACCAGGCTATAATAAAACAAGCAAATAACTGTTAATTCAACAACTTTATCATGTAGTATTACTGACAGAAATGTTCTTACAGTTCAAGAAAAAAAGTTATTCAAAATTTTTAAAAACATTGGTAAATCTTTTGTTGAATGGGGACTTTAAGTCATATTTTTACCCTACCGGTATTTATTAGAAACAAAAGATGTTAGTCCAGTTATCATGCTTGTTTGCTAGCATTACTGTTATTTTTTACCATATGAAATAGGCTTTATCATGTTGAATTTTGCTATTTACTTTAATACATATGTAGATGTGCATGTAGGTTCAAAGTATTCATAGAATAACAATATGGTAGACATTTCTTACAATCAACCAATTTGAACTGTGCAACCAAATACCAGAACAAGAAAAGGAAAAAAAAACCCACTAAAATATATAACTAGTGGAATCTCTTCAATCTTATCAGTCTCCAATATACCCATGTCTACCTTTGTTTTGTTTTATTTTAAATTTTTTCCTTCCACCTCAATCTACATTCTCAAGTTAATTACCCCTTTCCAAAAGATGATGCCACAGAAATATTTGTACAGAAAGGAAAACACCCTTTAAACTCATATCATGATTCTATATCTAAATCAACTTCATCCTCTAAATTGTAAATATAACTACCAGCAGGAATTGGTTTTATATCAAATTTTGACATGCAATGGTGTGTTGAAACATACATTGCGCTAGTGTGCACCATTAGTTATGTAGGTACCAGGTAGTCCAATGTATTGGACAATAAATCATATATGATACACACTAATGTATACCAAAAAAAATCTGACAACCAATTCTTTAGTTAATATATCAGCTCTTGTCATATTATACAGGCTGTTGATTTAGATCAGCCATCTTGTCTGATCAGTGATTGATTGTTACATCATTTTCTGTGAGAATAGTGTCATTAATAGTGAGGAAATGAACAAAATTCATTCCGCACAGGGAAATCAGGTAAAAATCAATACTGGCTCCATAGAATACTGCAATTTAAAATCATCCTATACATGTATAATGAAAATAGTCTACTATAGTGACAGGAAAAATGTGCTGAAATAAATAAATCTCAAGGAGATAATATTTGATATATTACCGGTAATATAAATCTTTTATAAAGAAGCTTAAATTTCTTTTGTATGAAAGTATTTGTTATTACATAGTAAATGGATATTCATTTATAAGAAGTATTATAGAGCTGGTTTTATCTCACAATTGTGACATTCAGGATAGAACAAGTTTCTCTGGAATATGTATATCATATATTATAATGTCTATAATATTTACAGGCATTTAAGTTTATATGTTTTGACAAAACTCAAAGCAACTTTCTTTTATTTTTTCTGAATGAGACAACCATAAAATCAAAGGATGGTATACAGCATTAAATCAATTTTAATATGTAAATATATCAGGTATTTTCAATTTTTTAACAGATAATAATAAATTCTGCATGCATATTTCCCCGTTAAGTATCTGATAATACCAATCATATTTTCCTCAGTTTATTTGCCAACTCAAGTCAACTTTGTGATCCTTTAAGATTTGTGTAAATGAAAAATACGAAACATAACTGAAACAAAATGTTGTTCATATGAAATTAATTCAACTGAACTTATAAACAATTTTACCGGCTTGAAAATGGCTTCTCCTTCTTTCTGAAATAAAATTCTCTCAGAGTTAAAGAATCAATCTAATAAAACTATAAATGGAAATCATCATAACAAGAATGTACCTTGCACCGAATTACTAAAGAAGAATTGTAAATAGTGTAGAGTACTGCATCTCTAAATCAATTGCTAAGTTGTGTGTAAGTAAAACCTTATCCATTAATCATCATGAGATTTACCTGTAACAGTCCCTCATTCCGAAACGTTAATCTTTTATCAGGAGATGGCGGTAGCTCAAATCAAATACACAAAACTGATGAATTCATGTGGGGATACTAATGGCATTCAAGATTTTTTCTTACAGATATGTTTTTAAAAATATTTTGATAGCAAACCTTCAATTAATATACTGAAGAATATTGTTACATTAAAAATTAAATGTACCATTTACACTAACTTTAGAACTATCCAAGGAAGAAATTTGAAATTGATTAACACATTTTCATTATATTGCATATTTTAACAGCTTTGGTAAAACTAAATTAATTGTATCAAATTACACTATATCAGTAGCCATTTAAGTATTGCTTGTTTTTGAGGTATTTGAAGTATTTGTAACCCTTGAAGTATAGTAACACCTGAACTATTTTGGCAAATCTGAAGTATCGGTAACTACTGCAGTATTGGTAACACTTGAAGTTTTGGTAACCTCTGAAGTACTGGTAACCCCAGAAGAATTGGTAGCGGCTGAAGCATCAGTAAAACCTAGATTATCTGAGGTGCCCCTATATTTTTAAGCACATTTTCCATTATTTACTCACCAGGACGTTAGACTTTTTGTTTCTGTTGCTGCCTCGCTGTTGCTTCAGTCTGTCTGCATGAGCTGAAATGTCCCATAATACCACTTGGCCATTATAACAACCTCCACATATTATGTTCGGGTCAGAAGGACTAAACTGGAAACTGTAGATGTCATCTGGAGCTTCTAGTAACAGCTGGAAATCAAGGAGCAGAGGTGTGACTTCGAGCACTATGACAAAAAACTTCTGTGGCATTAACTTTATCTATCAATATACAATTGAACGTCTTTGAATCAACTCAAATACTTTTTTATCATTTGTAACTTTTTGTTCTTATATTCACAACATTTGAAGTAAATTCAACCGAAATTCTCTGATAACTTGAAGTATTACCATGTTTCCATCTACTTTAAGCTAATGAGATTTATACTGAAGACACCATAATCTTTACTCACCACTAGTTTCTAGAATAGTAAAATCAACACTAATATTTGACTTTATAATTTTTGTCTTTGAAACAGGACTGATTATGATTTCTAAGTTTTAAACTAGGGGGAGATAATCTAGTATTAGAATTCTGCTGAAAAAATCTTATCATTAAAATAAGGTCTGATGGCCAGTTTACAATATTTGAACAGATTTCACATTTGAGAACTTTAATTAAACAGTGATAATTGATAATAATTCTTGTTGTTAAGTGAAAAAAGTTAAAATGAGTTTTTCCACGTTCACCTAATCTGGTTCAGTTTAATCATACTGACCATGTTAGATTTTTTAACATTTATAGGTTACAAACCATACATTAACAGTGTATAGTAAATGTTCCATATGAACAGTGTATGGTGACTGATCCATACCTGGGGATGTATGGGGTCTGTAAAACTCCAGATGAGAATCAGAGATGGTGTCATAATGACTTTAGCACAGTTATCTATCCTCTCATCAAAACTCAGCTTCTCCGCCACGGCCACAGCAACCACACCTAAAGGTCAAGTTTAAAGGTTAAGGTTTACGGTCAATGTTTGAAATTACAAACAAGACAGTGATAATCTGCAGTAATTATATACATATGTGTAATTGATATCATCTAAACATTATGTATCTATGTAAAGTGCAGACCAATCCTTGACATTTTTCACATGCTCAATATTCTTACAAGGGTAATTACAAACTGTAGTTAGATATTAAGTTATTAGAAAGAATGAGTGAAAGTAAAAATCCAAGATCCCAGAACCAGAAAAAAAGCTATTCTATATAAAGGGATGAGCTAACATCACAAATGGATACCAAAGTGTTTGTAACTCAGAATGACTCTGAAGACTATACCTTTAATGGTAGGATGCCATTGTATGGCTGTGATTGTCCTGTCTTTGCTGAACTGAAGATCTGTAAATGACTGGTACTCCTGAAATATGTAATTTAAATAACTTGATTAGTTAAATGATATTTCAATTTGGTTTCAAATTTAAAGAGATAATTCGCCATATAATCAAAATCCAACAAGTGTTCATTTTAATTTTAACATGCTACATAAAATAACTAGCTGGAATTATCTCAGAATTTAGATCATCATAAAATCTGTAAATAACAAGATGCACATTCGCTAAATGTTTGGTACAATGACAGAGATAAGGTCAAAGAAATCAGCACAACCATACACACAAGGATTTTTCTTATCTTCTATATATATATATATATTTTTAAAATTTCTAATAGCTTACAGATTGCTATTCCTTCTCATAAATACCTTAAGGTGATTATCTGCTTTGTTCCCAAAGGATCCATCAGCGTCCCCTAAATGTAGCCAGTCGATAAAGAAAACATCCATAATCTCATTCTGCTGTAGGGCAAGCTCAAACCTGAACAAGAATACAAAAAAGCATAAAAAAAGCAATTCACAGATTTAAATAAAAACAACAAAAAACATTTACACTGTGCCCCATTGGATCTTTTTTTTTCAATTTTGATACTTAAAGGCCCACTGACTTTCCGAAACGGTTTTAATTTTTAAAATGGTAATGTTAAATGAGATCGATAATTTTGTAGAGTCGCAAAAGTTATAATTAGCTTACCGTTAATACTACACTCATCATCATCTTCTGAAAACTTAATTTAAATAAATTAAAACATTATTTTTCCATAGGTCGTCTTATATTTCCTGCCGTCGTCCTAAATACTGTGCAGTAGTTGACCAGACGGCAAAACATGCAGAAATGCATCTTTGCAGTTATAATATCTTATGCAGGAAATCTTGCATTTGTTTGGTGTTGTTACCTCATATTAGGCCATCAATATGTATTTTCTTATGTTATTAATGTTTTCAAGAAACTTTTCAATTTTACTCCGGAAAGGTAGTTGGCCTTTAAGTTAGGTGATTGAATTGACAAAATTTTATTCAATGAATTCTGTTTGCAGGAACATCAAGTCATTAATGACAGATTGTACAGAAAATCATTTAAGATTTTACCATTTATAATTAGTAACCGGCAGTTATTGAAAAGCTATCCCAAAATTGATATCAATATTAAGAAAGTTTAATGCTCAAATTTTAACTTAACAATTTTAAAGCTAAAATAGTTTACCTTGGAACCATATCTTTTGTGAACGTTTGCAGGTCATTTGATTTTTCTACTGTTTCCTTTTCTTTGTCTGAGAATTCCCTAGGGTAGTACTGTGTGTTGGCATTCCTTGGGTAACGCCAGTCAGTGTTAGTTCCTTGTTCTGTAAGCTCAGGTACAGCCTAAAACATGGGATTGGGTAAACACAACTTACAATGACAAATTTAGAGATTATGTCCGAATTCTTACTGTAAATGAAAAGAGATGAGAGCCCAAAGTTGATACTGATTAGAGAAGAAAACAATCTTAAAGGAGGTCAGTCTTACACTCAACAGTAGTAGAGGTTAATTTAATTAATTTTCCTGTGGAAAAAAGGGCTTGTTTCTTTTGGTAGTATTAACAATTACAGTTAAATCTGTGCAAAGACACACCATAAGGGACAGCAGACAAAAATGTGTCTATAGGGGTTGCCAAATTATCTCAAAATAATCAACAATATATAACTGATACATGTATATTACAATATATGCTTTATTATTATGGATATAAAAATTATGCAAATGCAATTAGATTAAGATACATATGTACATAGTTATTTTGAATTTTATTATCTAAAGTTATCAAGGAATAATAGTTTGGAATAAATATCAATTTTAAGGGTTGAAGAATTAAAAAAAAAATATTGGTGAATTCATAATTTCAAAATCTTTGTTAATATCAGCAACAAGAATCTAAATTATGCAGTTTAAGAAAAATATTATCAAAAATATACTATACATAAATGCATGTTTTTGTGTAAGTTATTTTTAATTACAATGCAGTAAAACTTTATGTAATTTCATACCTGAATGCTTTTGTCCAATTCTACTTTCTTTAGCTCAAAAGTGCGGTCCTCATATGCTGTACATTCAACATAGGCATCTTTGGCATCTGCTACATTTCGGTCTTGAAAATTACAAGGGGCACCAAATTCCTTTCTGATACGTCGGGCGGATATCTTAATCTGTAGAATTCACACAACAAAATGTATCGCTGTTCAACTTCTAGGGTAAAACTACTGTAAAAATTGTCTATCAGAGTAACTGTAGTATATGTACACATGTATGGAAACAATAAGCATATATTGGTATTGAATTCTTCAAATGTTGGTATTCAGTAGACTTCAAGAATTATAAGAGAGAGAGAATATCAAAATACGGACTTGCCAACAGTGTCTGAAATATTTTAATTATCACTAAATCTCAGCCTGTTAGGTTACTGCAACATGTCTTTATTTGTAAAGTTTCAAACCAGGGGGAGACAATTAATCTATTTTTTATTACAATTCAGGCATGGGGTAATCGTAATCGTGTAATCGTAATCGATTGTAATTAATTACATTTTCTCAAGTAATCGACAGTAATCAGTAATCGAAGGCTATTTCGATTACTTGTAATCGTAATCGTAATCGATTACAGTAAAAATTTACTGTGTAATCGTAATTACATTTCGATTACTTTTCAATTACATTATACCTATTATGAAGTTGAATTTAGCAGCCAGTATACTAAGTTTAGAAAGTGTAAAGTTCAACTTGTCTGCTGTAGTTCAACTAAAACTGAAGATAGATGTAACAGTGTTTAGTATTGGTCTATAAAAATCTTTTATAATTAGTTTTCTGATGAACTGTAAGGCTCAAAGAAATAAAGAATACAAACAAATTTTCTATACAGGTACACTTTATAGCTAATTTGAAGTTTCACCAGTGTGCCCATGGGCATAAGAGCATATTGTATTAAACAATGGAAAGCATTGTTTTCATAAAAGTCAACTCAACAGGCATTGACTAAGATCAATTCAGTTTTTTCAGGGAGTATGTCCTCAGATTTCCAATGATCTTGTTGTTTTAGGAAACAATGAGAAGTCAATTAATTCTGTTTGATATTCCCAGTAACTGTTCTCTTTACCTGTACAGTCAACCAAGATTTATCTGTTTAGCTCAGAAGCATAAGTCACATTTAAAAAAAAAATCCTTAAATTATATACTTAATTCATTTTTATATATTTAACATGCATTGCATTGTAAATGAAAATTATAAATATAAGAAAACATACACTGCTACAGATTTCCGCTTTCTCACTAGAAGAATCAAGAATTAGATTTCAGGTTTAAAATATCTACTTGTTGTGTTATAAAGCATGATGTGGGACAGGTGTAAACTTGAAACTAAATTAAGAGTTTAACTAATTCCAATGAAACTATATATTTTATATAAATATAACTGGTCTTGGAATGCTATCAAATCGTAAAAAGGAAAAATTGAAAATATTGTGATAGAAGATAAAATTTAATAAATCAACTAAATATGTAATCGAATGTAATTGAAAGTAATTTCAATTACTTTTTGTAAAGTAATCGATTGTAATCGATTACAGGTCAATGGTACCTGTAATCGATTATTAATCGATTACAGCATTTTCTCCCAAGTAATCGATTATTAATTAATTACATTTTGAAGTAATTGTGCCCATGCCTGATTACAATTCAGATGTTTAAATCTTACCGGACAACAACTTAATGGTCTGCAGAAGGTCTAATCAAAATACTTTAAATTTCATTCAAGGAAAAACGCTATTTTGAAATTAACAACTAGCACTGAGTATGTAAAAGAAATCAAACGTACCCGTCGCCGATTTTCTACAACATTTTCTTCCTTGATCTCCTTTTCACTGCCATGTGATACCCAGTCCTTGGACTCAGGAGGGATGTATTTGTACACAACTTCCTCTTCTTTTTCTCCACCTTCACCACCTTCTCCTTCAGGTCCAAAGGGCTGGACAAACAAAAGATACACACTTTACTACTTATACAAAACTTAAATTTACAGAGAGATATACCAAAAGTAGTAGCAGGGTTTTAACCAATTAACTGAATGTTTCATAAAATTTGGATCCACACACATCTTTATCAGTTGCTGTATCTACTCCAGAATTATCCATCCAAAAGGAACAGGAGACACTTCATGTGTGGTGTGGGTAAATCCCCATTTTTTTTCTTGTGTTAGATCCGACCTCTCCCATATAGATCATTTTGAAACGACCTTAACTTGGTTTCAAATTAATCAAAACCTTAAACATTTCATTGATATGTCATTATATCTTTAAGTACCAGTAGAAACGCAATTTGTAAGATGCAAAGGGATGCATGTTATATGAATGTATTTGATAATGATGAATTCAGTATTTGCCTGAACATCTGTTATTTCTGCTTGAAAAACTTACATTGAGAATTTTTTCCTTGGCGTCCTCTGTAACAGCTATGTAGAAATTTTGTCCAAACTTGAAATCAGGATCGTACACAATGACGATCTCATCTGAAGGGAAATCCTGTAACATAAGACATCCAACCAAATCTTAAATATGTGTAAATCAAATGCCTCATTCTGTGTTTGTATATATCAGAGTTATCTGCCCTTGTGGGTAGGTATTGATTGTGATGTCATGTGTTTGTGAGCATTACGTCATACTTTTTGGAGAAAATGACGTGAATTGTGCTCACAAAATAATGACATAACAATCGATACCTACCCGCAAGGGAGCTAACTCCGTAATATACAAAGACGGAATATAAATTCAATATAAATTACTTGACATATGTTTATAAGGATCCATTGTTATCTGATATTACCTTTACCCATGTATCAAACGCTGTTGTCACAACACAATTTGTATGTATAATTTGAAATATATGTATATGCATAACTTTAAAATACAAGAGAATGTTTTGAATTACAAAATGGCACATTAAACCAATCAATTTCACGTTTTTATGCTCAGCGACTTTTTTACACTAGTTTCAATTTCCGATATAAAGTAATTTGGTTCTAATTAACCTATGATCATAACAATGTGTCATGTGAGACAATGTGAGATTGAGTTTTGCAGTACCTTATTGCTCATGTAATACTGTACACTAAATTTAATTACATATGAATTTGGTAATATTATAACTCGATTCAGTTGACTTCTAAAAGTTTTTTAACCAAAATTTCTGTTTATAAAAAACTCCATATATCTCAATAGATTAGGTATCAATAAAAAAGCTACTTCGAAAATGTTCTTTAAAACTTTTAGTTAATGTTCATTAGCCAATGTTTGGATTCATCATAATAACTACATGTTACAGCAGTTATTTAAATTTACAGAGTGGTGCTATTTTTCAATTATAACATTCCTGACTTTATCATGATTTTACCTGCACTTCCTGTTTGACGGGATGGAAATCGCACACAGCTGCTCGGTTACGGAAATCCTCCATAATATCAGCCTTCATGATGACTTTTATGGGGTTTTCCTCCGTCACATCCGTGTCACACACACAGCTGAAGATTTCTTGGGATTTTGCAGACATAAACAATGGAACACATCCCTCTGGCAGACCTTCATAACATAGACCAAGTAATTCATGAAAAGACACAATGAAGACTCAAAATTAGAAATCTCTTTAAGGCATATGTGTCCTGAGTAACTCCATATGAATTAAGAACATGATGGGACAAATATGGGTGACAGACTGACACTGTATCATTCATGACATTGAAAAGTAGAACATTTCAAAGACAGTCAGATGGATCAGGGCATCCAGTTGACCCTTGACTTTTAGCAAATTAAGAAGTCAAATCACAATTTTTCAGAAATTTGAAGGGTTAAAAACATATGACAAATAGACACATACTTCAAACTTGAGAGTCAAACCTGTTTTTTGTTAGTCAAAAACATACTCTCGAGGATCTACTGCATGAATGCCCTGCTGGACTTTGTCTTGTAAGAAAAATATTGAGAATGGATCAATACTTCACATATTAAAACTTCACAAGTGAAAAATTAAAGTGGTGGATGTTGGCTTTTAATACCCAACCTTTACCATGACATTTAAGTTTATTATTATTGAGTAGCGAACCTTCTTCCTCTTCCTCGGTTTCCCCGGTTGGATCTGGCGTAGGAGCCTTGACATCCTCTTTGGTCTTTGACTTTGCATTTCCTGAGGAAAAAATATTTTTCTTAATTAAGAATTTTATAAATAATAAGCACGATAAAGGAAAAATATTGATTAAGAAATTCTATGAAAATTGCATGGTGTTGGTCCTTCGACTGATCATGGATAAGGATTTGAATTACGCCATCCCCCATATATATTTATATCCTATTCATGCATAGCAAACGAAAAGGACCCCTATTTTTTTCTGAA
Source organism: Argopecten irradians (assembly GCF_041381155.1). NCBI lineage: Eukaryota > Metazoa > Mollusca > Bivalvia > Pectinida > Pectinidae > Argopecten > Argopecten irradians. Next base: position 16,945,413 of record NC_091139.1, on the reverse strand, counting down.
AATCCATTCATATTATACAGAGGGGTCCCATTTTGTCAGTAAAGGGCACCAGTTATGGAACACTCAATGCAAATCCTGGGGATATCTCAACCTGGTTGTTACTACTTGGCTGATCACCATCACGGGCATGATGAGCACTTGCCTTCTAAAATTGTATAAATAAGTCCCTGTTAAATCTATGAACCCTACCTTTAGGTGTTGATCTCCCCTTTTCAGCAGCTCCTTTATTTCCCTTGCTGGGAGTTCCTGACCTTTTCCCACTTCCTGGCTTTGCTTTTCCACTCACAGGAGTCTTCTTTCCTCCCTGGGCAGTATCCTTCAAATATGCACATAACCAAAATTATACAAAGTAACAGCAGAACTGTATATTAGTTCTTTAAGAATGCATGTATACGACAACAAATACACCAGTTTTTTTAATATTATTTCATTAATTTACTGACAAATTTCTTCATAATTATAATATTTTTTCAAAGAAAGACATATTTAAGGTTATAAAGGAAATTTAATTGATAGTAGTGTACTACTATTCCAGAATCATTCAATTTTTGCTGACAGGTAACCGGACACTAATACTTGATTAGTATTAATGGAAAGGTGGTGGTACAATTATCTTTTCATTTCCTCACTTTTTCTTTTTCATCCTGTTTTGCTGTTTCCTTTTCCTTATCGGAAACTTCTTTCTTCTCTGGTTCCGACATCTTTTATGGCTGTTAAAATCAAATTTTTGTATACATTAATATAGGTGTATATAAATCTGCCCTATGCTAGGCTAGAGAGGTTTTATGTAAATGATTAATTTTCATTTTAATCGATAGTGTAGAAATTGTCTTTTAGATTTTAAATGATGACAGATGAATAGTAGTTATCCGTTATAAGTGTTTATTTGTGGCACATGTACAGTGTGTACTGTATCAACAATATGATGATTTCTATATATTTTTTTTATTTATTAGGCAAAATAAATCAACATAAAATGAACTGTTGTACATATATATCTCAAAGTGAAATTCAGAGAAAGATATTTTAAACAGTTAACACAATATTAAATGAACAAAGATACAAAAGTCAGCACATCAATTTGATATTAAACATTCCCTTGCACACGTTTTCAAGCTAGTTTAACCAAGAAATGTAGCCTATATCAACGTTATGACATATGTCAGACTGTACAAATGTCGGTGCACAGCAGTTTCTGTCAAATCAAAATAATATATAGTATAAATAGACTGTATGTAAAAAAACTATATACTATATATATATAGTATAAAGGAGTATTTTTGTATATATTTATACTATATTAATATATATCTATTCTATTATCGTCTGTAATTATCCCCTCCTCACGGCTCTGCGCATAACCCAAAGCAACATAATCGTCGGCTACGACGGAGTGGTCTTCCCACAAGAAGAAGACAGAACGTCAAACTTTTGTGGTTGGTGACAAGATTGATTTGTATACAGATAGAGTATAGGATTAAAAGTTGACATGTGAATGCTCACTATGAACTAATCAACTGTACAAATGTGAAAAAAATCCCACGACTATTAAGTTCTGAAATGTATACAACAACTATGCTGTTCTGTTGAAAAAAAAAACGTTTCTCATTTCATGTCGTCCCGATTTTTTTACTCGCTAGATTGCCGACGAATGTGTCATTCATTGGTATAGAATCGGAAACATTGAAATTGTAACTTATTCGAGTATGCGATTTTTGTCCATTTTCACTTTTCAATTTATCACAACCGAATTATTATTGACATTACCATGCGTTTAGTAGTCAGACAACACCATTTGTTTATGTGCTTGCAGCCATCTTGAAGTAGCCCGGATGTACGCTAGCACGTTGCCGATGACAACAGCCAGGTCGGTGCTCGTTTTTCAATGTTAGTTCTAAATTGATGTCATTATATGTATTAAAATGTTAACAGTAAAGTACAAATTCAGATATTTGTATCAGCACCAAATTATAAAATCAACAAATCTAACTATAAGTCAGATTTTATATTTATATACAAATAGTTTTACGTATGTATAGTATGAAGGGGGATATAGCTCAGTGGTAGAGCATTCGACTGCAGATCGAGAGGTCCCTGGTTCGAACCCGGGTGTCCCCTCATTTTTTTTTAATTTTTATAGTTTATCCTTTCTCGATGTCTCATACAAATAAACTTCTCAATACTGTTAATTGTGCCAAAGACTGAATTACATAAATATAAATAATTTAATAACTCATTGATATGTTTATTGCATTTTATATTAGTTTCCTTTGTCTATTAGTTTCCTTTGTCATCTTTTATTTTCTATTGTTAATTCTATATCATGTGCCCTTTTTTGTTTTTATTTGTCACGATAAAGAGATGGTCTTCCTTCAAAATCTATTTTGTCTTTACGGTTATGATTACATCTCTGCCCCATAAACTCACAAGAATATATTTGTTTTCAGGAATGGCATTACATTATGAAATGAATGCCATCACTCCCATTTTTTCTACTTTAAATTCTTTTTGAACTGTTCAATGGGTTCTTTCCAGTGTCAAACAGTGCATATTAACACAAATTATGATTTTACACTCCATAATGCAATGGAATTTTTGCTAGAGGAAAAAAATACAATGTAATTATTAGTACCTTTGACCTTTACGTAAATGACTCCTTTAGGCTTGTTCAATAGATGCTGAACCATGAAAAGTTCATTCACAGAAGCAGTTTGCTATAAATTGCTACTGAATCATTGTACCGACTGGATAAAATAAAGAGAAATAACTCTCAAACACCAGCAGATTATAAACACTCTTCACACATATAAAGACTAGGTATTAGACAAAGAGTATAGAGATCAAGTCATTTTGGCCCCTTACAATGCTATTGCATAGTGTTATATTAGTGCTGAAATCAATTGTCAACTTCGAATTCATTTCCAAGACAACTGCTACACTTTTACACATTTGTGTACTTCTGCTGCCTGGTCATTTATCTGGTGTAGGATTATACACATCATACTAGTCAATAAAACGTTACACATTCAGATATTCGATAGTTGTATGATATCACTAGATGAATTACTATTAAGTGAGCTTCTTGGGAACATCCTAGCAAGGTTTCATATATAATGCCGAAACTGATCAAAACATGATGTCAACTGACAGGAAAAGAATATACATGTATCTACAAAGAAAATTATAAATAACAATTAAAAAATAATATTTTTTTTACCAGTTTATTGATATTTATCAAATACAATTTTGTATTTTGAAGCATTGTTTCACCTGATTTAACACTAAACTTTACCATGTAAACATTTATAAATAATACACAACTTGGAACAGTAACAATTTTCATGTTTTCTCTGACCAAATAAATATCCAGTTTGGCTAATTGTTCAAAATTATTGTAGGAAATATCAATTTGACTGGCCATATTGTCAAAATTTCTACAAAAGATATCTTCAACTGCCAAAAATAGAACTATCTGTAATTAACACGTGATCTTTTTCATATAAAAGTAAACAAGCACTACATCAATCTAATAAAGAATTAAAAAAAAACTTTTAAAGATGATTTGATGAAATTCTTTGATCAATTTCAACAAATGAAATGTATACTGTGTAATTACATTTACACACACTCATGCTCACAAAGTTATATCTATAACTACATGTATCTACATCTGTACAACATTTTCATAATATTAATTTACCTGTTATATATTACTTTCATTGCATGTCTACTATTGATCAAAAGATCTTGATATCTCTGCTGTACACAAAATTCTAAGTGATTAAATAATTTGATGAGCTATTCAGGTTTTTTAAATTGGTTATTGGAATCAGACATGTTTTACATGCAATTACAAAGGTGTAACTGAATAAAAGTAGAAATAGTTATTAACATGATTTCCCTTACAATAGGAAACATATTTCAACCTGATAAACACTT